>NC_081558.1:116058344-116207729 GCF_022355385.1 Mustela nigripes
GCTCTGAAGCTAGACCTCAATCACAAGAGGAAATTTGGAAAGGACCCAAATACATGGAGGCTAAAGAGCATCCTTCTGAAGAATGAATGGGTCAACCAGGAAATTAAAGAAGAATTGAAAAAATTCATGGAAACAAATGATAATGAAAACGCAACAGTTCAAAATCTGTGGGACACTGCAAAGGCAGTCCTGAGAGGAAAATATATAGCGATAGATTCCTTTCTCAAAACACAAGAAAGGGGGTGCCTGGGTGGCTCAGTGGGTTACGCCGCTGCCTTCGGCTCGGGTCATGATCTCAGGGTCCTGGGATCGAGTCCCGCATTGGGCTCTCTGCTCGGCGGTGAGCCTGCTTCCTCCTCTCTCTCTCTCTCTCTCTGCCTGCCTCTCTGCCTACTTGTGATCTCTCTGTGTCAAATAAATAAATAAAATATTAAAAAAAAAAAACAAGAACGGTCTCAAATACACAACCTAACCCTACACCTAAAGGAGTTGGAGAACGAACAACAAAGAAAGCCTAAATCCAGCAGAAGAAGAGAAATCATAAAGATCAGAGCAGAAATCAATGAAATAGAAACAAAAAAACAATAGAACAAATCAACAAAACTAGGAGCTGGTTCTTTGAAAGAATTAATAAAAGATTGATAAACCCCTGGCCAGACTTATCAAAAAGAAAAGAGAAAGACCCAAATAAATAGAATCATGAATGAAAGAGGAGAGATCACAACCAACACCAAAGAAATAGAAACAATTACAAGAACATATTATGAGCAACTCTACACGAACAAATTTGACCATCTGGAAGAAATGGATGCATTCCTAGAGACATGTAAACTACCACAACTGAACCAGGAAGAAATAGAAAACCTGAACAGAACCATAACCATAACCAGTAAGGAGATTGAAACAGTCATCAAAAGTCTCCAAACAAACAAAAGCCCAGGGCCAGATGGCTTTCCAGGAGAATTCCACCAAACATTTAAAGAAGAATTAATTCCTATTCTCCTGAAACTGTTCCAAAAAAGTAGAAATGGAAGGAAAACTTCCAAACTCATTTTATGAGGCCAGCATCACCTTGATCCCAAAACCAGACAAGGATCCCATCAAAAAAGAGAATTACAGACCAATATTCTTGAACACAGATGCAAAAATTCTCACCAGAATACTGGCCAATAGGATCTAACAGTACATTAAAAGGATTATTCACCATGACCAAGTGGGATTTATTCCAAGGCTGCAAGGTTGGTTCAACATCCGCAAATCAATCAGTGTGATACAAGACATTAATAAAAGAAAGAATAAGAACCATTTGATACTCTCAATAGATGCTGAAAAAGCATTTGACAAAGTACAGCATTCCTTCCTGATCAAAACTCTTCAAAGTGTAGGGATAGAGGGCACATACCTCAATATTGTCAAAGCCATCTATGAAAACGCACCGTAAATATCAATCTCAATGGAGATTTTAAGCCAAAGACTATAATAAGAGATGAGCTTATTATAATAAGCCAAAGACTATAATAAGAGATGAGCTACCCTATGAGAGCTTTTCCGCTAAGTTCAGGAATACAGCAGGGATGTCCACTATCACCACTGCTATTCAACATTGTATAGAAGTCCTAGCCTCAGCAATCAGACAACAAAAAGAAGCTAAAGACTTCCAAATCAGCAAAGAAGGAGTCAAACTCTCACTCTTTGCAGATGATATGATACTATATGTGGAAAATCCAAAAGACTCCACTCCAAACTGCTAGAACTTGTACAGGAATTCAGTAAAGAGTCAGGATCTAAAATCAATCTACAGAAATCAGTGGCATTTCTATACACCAGCAGCAAGACAGAAGAAAGACAAATTTACGAGTTGATCCCATTTATAATTGCACCCAAAACCATAAGATACCTAGGAACAAACCTAATCAAAGAGGCAAAGAATCTGTACTCAGAAAACTATAAAGTACTCATGAAAGAAATTGAGGAAGAAACAAAGAAATGGAAAAATGTTCCATGCTCATGGATTGGAAGAACATATATTGTGAAAATGTCTATGCTACCTAAAGCAGTCTACACATTTGATGCAATCCCTATCAAAATCCCATCCATTTTTTTCAAAGAAATGGAACAAATAATCCTACAATTTATATAGAACCAGAAAAGACCTCAAATGGCCAGAGGAATATTGAAAAAGAAATCCAAAGTTGGTGGCATCACAATTCCAGACTTTAAGCTCTATTACAAAGCTGTGATTATCAAGACAGTATGGTACTGGCACAAAAACAGACACATGGATCAGTGGAACAGAATAGAGAGCCTGGAAATAGATCCTCAACTCTATGGTCAACTAATCTTTGACAAAGTAGGAAAGAATGTCCAATGGAAAAAAGACAGTCTCTTCAACAAATGGTATTGGGAAAATTGGACAGCCACATGCAGAAAAATGAAACTGGACCATTTCCTTACATCACACATGAAAATAGACTCAAAATGGATGAAGGACGTCAATGTGAGACAGGAATCCATCAAAATCCTTGAGGAGAACACAGGCAGCAACCTCTTCAACCTCAGCTGCAGCAATTTCTTCTAGGAATATTGCCAAACACAAGGCAAGCAAGGGCAAAAATGAACTATTGGGACTTCATCAAGATGAAGTCTTGCACAGGAAGGAAACAGTTAACAAAACCAAAAGACAACTGACAGAATGGGAGAAGATATTTGCAAACAATGTATCAGATAAAGGGCTAGTATCCAAAATCTATAAAGAGCTTAGCAAACTCAACACCCAAAGGACAAATAATCCAATCAAGAAGTGGGCAGAGGACATGAACAGATATTTCTTCAAAGAAGACATCCAGATGGCCAACAGACACATGAAAAGGTGCTCCACATCACTCGGCATCAGGGAAATACAAATCAAAACCACAATGAGATATCACCTCACACCAGTCAGAATGGCTAAGATTAACAAGCCAGGAAATGACAGATGCTGGCGAGGATGCAGAGAAAGGGGAACCCTCCTACACTTTTGGTGGGAAAGCAAGCTGTTGCAGCCGCTCTGGAAAACAGCATGGAGGTTCCTCAAAAAGTTGAAAATAGGGCTACCCTATGACCCAGTAATTGCACTACTGGATATTTACTCTAAAGATACAAATGTAGTGATCTGAAGGGGCACATGCAAACCTGAATGTTTATAGTAGCAATGTCCACAATAGCCTAACTATGGAAAGAACCTAGATGTCCATCAACAGATGAATGGATAAAGAAGTGGTATATATATATACAATGAAATACTATGCAGCCATCAAAAGAAATGAAATCTTGCCATTTTCGATGACATGGATGGAACTAGAGGGTATTTTGCTTAGCAAAATAAGTCAGTCAGAGAAAGACAACTATCATATGATCTCCCTGATATGAGGAAGTGGAGATGCAACGTGGGGGGTTTGGGGGTAGGAAAAGAATAAATGAAACAAGATACGATCGGGAGGGAGACAATCTCTGATGGTTTGTCTCCCTCCCGATCATCAGAGATTCTTAATGTCACAAAACAAACTGAGGCTGGCCGGGGGGTAGGGAGAGGGTGATGGGATTATGGACGTTGGGGAGGGCATGTGCTATGGTGAGTGCTGTGAAGTGTATAAATCTGGCGAGTCATGGACCTGTACACCTGGGGTAGTAATACATTGTATGTTTATAAAAAAATAAAAAATATTGGGCGCCTGGGTGGCTCAGTGGGTTAAGCCGCTGCCTTCGGCTCAGGTCGTGATCTCAGGGTCCTGGGATCGAGTCCCACATCGGGCTCTCTGCTCAGCGGGGAGCCTGCTTCCTCCTTTCTCTCTCTGCCTGCTTCTCTCTGCCTACTTGTGATCTCTCTCTGGCAAATAAATAAATAAAATATTTAAAAAAAAATAAAAAATAAAAATATTAAAAATTAAAATATATAATTTACTGGTTTTTGAATATTACATAGAATATGCCACCATCTCCACTATCTAATTTTAGGCTATCTTTGTCTTTCAAAAAAAAAAAATCCCTTACCCATTAAAAATCATTCTACTTCCCTCCTCCAGCCCAGCCCTGGCAACTGTTTTTTTTTTTTTTTTTTTCTGGGAACTGTTAATCTACTTTCTGTCTCTATGGATTTGCCTATTTTGGACATTTTTATTTTATTTACATGATATTTTCAAGGTTTATCCATGTCGTAGCATGCATCAGTACTTCATTTCTTTTCTCTAAATTTTAAAATTGAGATGAACTAGGGGCAGCTGGGTGGCTCAGTCAGTTAAATTTCTGCCTTCAGCTCAGAACATGATCCCAGAGTATTGGGATCAAGCCCTGCATTGAGCTCCCTGCTCAGTGGGGAATCTGCTTCTCCCTCTGTCCTTTTGCCTGCCCATGTTCTCTTTCTCGCTCTGTCTCCCAAATAAATCAATAACATATTTTTAAAAATTTGAGATAAAGTACACATAGAATAGAGTTTACCATCCGAATCATTTTCAAGCATACAGTTCAGTGGTATTAAATTCCCAATGTTATGCAACCATCACCACCATTAATCTCTGTAACTCTTTTCTTCTTGTAAAACTGAAACCACATACTAATTAAACTCTAACTCCCGGGCGCCTGGGTGGCTCAGTGGGTTAAGCCGCTGCCTTCGGCTCAGGTCATGATCTCAGGGTCCTGGGATCGAGTCCCGCATTGGGCTCTCTGCTCAGCAGGGAGCCTGCTTCCTTCTCTCTCTCTCTGCCTGCCTCTCAGTGTACTTGTAATTTCTCTCTGTCAAATAAATAAATGAAATCTTTAAAAAAAAAAAAAAAAAAAAAACAAAAAAAAAACTCTAACTCCCCATTCTACACCTCCGCCCAGCTCCTAGTAACTACCATTCTACTTTCTCTCTCTATGAGACTACTCTAAGTACTTCATACACATGAAATCAGACAGTATTTCTCTTTTTGACTGGCTTATTTCACTTTTTTCACTTAGCATAATGTTCTCAAGGTTTATCTATGGTGTTGTAGATGTCAAATTTTCGTTACTTTTTAAGGCTAAATACTATTCCATTATATGTATATATAATATATATATATATTATATATATATAAAACATTTTGCTTCTCTGTTTATCTGGGTTGCTGCCATGTTTTAGCTATTGTGAATAATGCTGCTATGAACATGGTGTACAATTATCTCAGAATTCCTGGATGATAATTATGGTAATTATGTTTTTAATTTTTTGAGGGACCAGCATACTTTTTGTAGTGGCTGTACCATTTTATATTTTCACCAAGAGTGCACAAATATTTGTTTCTTCACATTATCGCCTATACTTGTTCTTTTCTTTTTTTGGTAGCAGCCATTCTCATGGAAGGGTATGAGGTGGTATTTCATTATGGTTTTGATTTGCATTTCCCTAAGGATTGATGCTGTTGAGCTTTTTTTTTTTTTTTTTTTTAATGAGTTTATTGGCTATTAGTATATCTTCTTTGGAGAAATGTCTATTTGAGTCCTTCACTCATTTTTTGGATCAGTTTGGTTTTTTTGTTTGTTTGTTTTGTTTTTGTTTTTTTTTGGTGGTGGTGGTGGTGGTGAGTTTTAGAAATTATCTACATATTCTAGATATTAATCCCTTATCAGGTATATGATTTGCAATTATTTTCTACATTTTTGGACTGCTTTTTAACTATGTTGATACTGTCTTTTGATGCACAGAAGTTTTAAATTTTGATGAAGTCCAGTTTGTCTTTTTTTCTTTTGTTGCCTATCATATCCAAGAAATCATTGCCAAAATCCAATACTGTGATGCTTTTGCTCTATGTACCTTTAATACATCTATGTAGAGTCTGTAATTTGCCGTTATCATGCTATAAGCCATCCAGAATATAATACAAATCAAAAAGAGAAGCTGTTAATACGTTTTACAGCAACATGGCCACTGTATTTATGGTTGTGATGTAGGTTAAAAACTAACATGTTCAGAATAGAACTTCTCAAAAATGAAATTAATTTATAAGATGTAGAATAAAAATTTAATTTCTGTGTGTTAACTAATGAATAGCTGGATTCTTTAAAAGCCACTGTGAATAGAAGTTCCAGTGATTTAGAAGGTATAAGGAGAAATATTTCCAAAATAAAGAAGGACATTCATGAAGAAACAGCAAGGTAAGAAAAAAGATATTTAAATATGTTTACGGTTCTTGACTACTTCTATTTTTTTAAGATTTTATTTTTTTATTGGAGAGAAAGAGAGAGAACAAGTAGAGGGAGGAGCCGAAGGAGAGGGACAAGATGCAGGGCTCAATCTCACGACCCTCACATCACACCTGGATCCGAAATCAAGAGTTGGACATTAAATGTCTGAACCACTCAGGCACCCTAGTTCTTGACTACTTCTAGAAAAATTATCAAATATTTAAGCTCTTGTTAATAATTGTAAACTGATAGCTGCTAAATGATTAAACTTGAAAAAAAGTTTTTTCTGGGTTTTTCTTTGTAAAGGCTTAGGAACAATATTTTTATGATCTATTAAATATATGTTTAATAAATATATAAGGTTTACAGAAAGGTCACAGAAAGGTAATGAATAGGTTTATGGCAAAAGACACCTTCACGTTATATGAAGAAATCTTAGGATAAACTGTTTCTTGTTTGTATTACTTTTTAGATATGTTTTCTGTCTTTCCTCTTAAACTCTCTCTAGGTTACAGAAAATTAAAAATCATAATCAGATTGTGAGAAAAAAATTAAAGCAGATAACTGAGAAAACAATGTCTGTAGAAGAGAAAGCTACCAATTTGGAAGATATGCTAAGGGAGGAGGAAAAAAATGTAAAGGTAAAGTTTAGTTTTAGTTCTTAAGAGTCACAGTGAATCTTGCAATAGTGAATTAGACTCTTGCAGTCAGGGAGTAGGAGGTCTTTTAAGAGGCTCTGCTTTCTGGTGTGATCACATTTGTTATCAAGATTTTGAGTTGTTGGACCCCTCTTTGTGTGTGGCTTCTAAGGATTTTTCTGGCCTTCTATCTTAAAGCTTCTCTTTCTCCTTTTGCTTCACTTTCGACATTTGACTTGGATGTCTTCTTTCACAAGTAGCCCTCTACCTGTAATCTTGTGCCTTCCCAATGCCTGGTGTGTCTCTGCTTGCCATTCTTATATGTGCTCTTATATTGCGGAGGTACCTTGAAAAATGCCCATATTTTAAAATTGATTTCTACCCTTACTGTTCGCTTTCTTTCTTTCTTTCTTTCTTTCTTTCTTTCTTCCTTTCTTCCTTCCTTCCTTCCTTCCTTCCTTCCTTTCTTTCTTTCTTTCTTCTTTCCTTTCTTTGTGATCGAATTTCCCCCAATGGTCTACATTCCTTCCCTGTATTTCTTTATCATATGTTATCTCTGATGGTCTGGCACCATTTATAGGTAAATGGACTCTTAAGTGTTCTACTCTCTTAACTCTGTTGGAATGTCTTTGGCATCTTGGTAACATTTAGGCCAATTTTTGAGGAACTGGACAAGGCTGGTTCATCATTTCCTCTTTGAAAACTTTGAAGTGACTTCTGTGTTCTGACACTGTTTATACTACTTCTTGCTTTTACTCTTTTTCTGAGTAATATCATGGCAATATCCTCCATTTGATAAATATCAAATATGGTTTCACTTATTGTTGGATGGAATCAAGCTTCTTCGGTGTGCTGTTCAATGTTTAAAATCCCTTAATAATGAAGTCACGACTTGAGTGGTATATGAGTATAAATCACATTATTTTTTAAAAAGTTGGTTTTTTCCCCCTAAGGCATGAGTTTTTATAGCACATGTAATAGGACAGTATTAGAACTTATTAGAAGTCTATAAAGACTGAAATCCATATAAAGTAGACCTTTGATGATGACATTAAAAACTGGTGACATTTTTGAAGAAATTAGCTTAATTAGAAAAAATGGGATTGGCAGCATGTGTGCTGCCGTTCATTATGGCAGCATGTATAGCAGCATTTTATTCATAATCTTGGTTTTTGTAGGTGTTGGTTTTTGTTTGGAAAAATCCTAACCTATAGTTTTGGAAGTGTACTCTGTTATACTACCAAGCACTGACTTTAAAACTGCCAGACAGTCTTTGAGAAGGTCTTAAAACAAATGAAAATTGTCCATTATATATAAAAAAGCATTCTTAAGATTATATTGTTTTTTAATTTGTCAAAATTTAAATGTGCCAGTCACAGATTTTTTTTTTTCATATTGAGGGTCATTTGTTGCCAAAAGGAAATAGGCTTATCTGGGTGTAAGAACACAGAGGGAAATTATTTCAACATTTAAAATGATAACTTTCAACAGATCTTGCTTGGCATGGGAGATCTATTTGAAGCCTAGAACACATGGTCATGAAACCCTGAGGTCAAGACAGATCTGCCTCTTAAGAAATGAGGAGTGGGAATGGAGGACTGGTTTTTGTTTCCTAGAAGGCTGCACATGTAGGGAGGCCAACTGGAGACAAGGTGTGAATAAAGGGTAGTGCCAGTAGCATGTTGGGACCAGCACTTACCAGCTCAAAACGAATGATAGTTGAATTTCCTGGAATTTTGCAAGTCAGCTGCTAACATAGCTACTATTAAAAATTAAGTTATTTAGACTTATAATTAAATATATAACATTCAAAATGAAGTAAAATAAGTACTCCACACTCATCACTTCAAAATTATTTTACTAGATTTTACTATTATCTATTTATGCTCTTAAGATTACTTACATTTATTATATCTGTATAGTGGAAATGCTATGTAATGGTTTGCTACTGCCTCTCTTCCCAACTCTGCATTTAACGGAATCATGTTAGTGGTTTGAAATTGGCCATAGTGGGAATATTTATACAATGAAAAATCAGCTTCTTCCCCCTAACCTCCCATCCTTTGGAAAACTGGTGGATAAACATTCACCTGCTCACCACTGGATAGTGCCCAGAATAAGGTGGGAGATTGCATGATATGATTTCTTTCCTGTAACAGCCTCAAGACTTCAGCAAATTCTGTGAACTTGAAAGTTGTATGTCTCTGGTATATTTTATTTTCTAAGGAAACCAGTGGAATGGCCAAGTTCTAAGGTCAGGGTGACATGGTATAGAATTAAGATGACAGATCAAGGTACTGGAAGAGAGTAGACTATAAGAAATGTTGGAGATTTGTTGAAATTGTGGGAAGGGCATTCTTATATTTTTAAAGGCTAAAAAATGTTGGCGGGGATTAACTTATGACCCCTGAAATTATAATGTTCATAAAATAAAAGATTTTAAGCTACTATAATTTCATTGATCACTATTATTCTTATCACCAGGAAGTGGAAGTTCAGTTGAACATAGTGAAAGAGGTGCTATTTAAGAAAGTTCAGGAATTACAGACTGAGACAATGAAAGAAAAAGCTGTTGTATCAGAAATCGAAGGAACTCGGTCTTCTCTAAAGCACCTCAACCATCAGTTACATAAACTGGATTTTGAAACCTTGAAGCAGCAAGAAATTATGTACAGTCAGGTAGATATTAATCTTATGAATGTCTTCCATATTGATTTGTTATAGTTGTGATGGTTAAGATACCATAGTGTCCTGAAAAAGCAAAGATTTTTAAGGCATTCTTGGAGCGATAGACAAATGTTGAAATGGGATATCACGTTTGGTCAGCAGTAAGGTAAGGGAGCCTTAAAAGCTATTTTTTTCTTGATCTGAAATGAACAGGTGAGAGGATAGACAATTCTAGTGAGAAACAACCATGCTTTAGAAGAACCTGGGCCAATTGGGCCTGGAGTAAAACAAAACAAGGAGTGAGATATCTGAAACCTGGAAAAACTGTATGTTGAGTCTTAGTCATGCAAACATGGGCTTCCCTACCCCTGCCCGTAAACTAATAGTTTAAAAGCACTTTGGAAGTTTTCACTTATATGTTTCATTTATATATTTTGTCTCATGTTAATTCTTTAATATCATCCCTCTCTACATCTCAATTTCCTTATCTAATGTATTAGTTTCTCAAAATTACAGATGCTGAAGTATTCTTTTAAAAATAATTCATTGGAAGTTCACCATATTTGAGCTATCCATGGCTAACAATTTATGACTTTTTTTGTATCCCTTAGAAAATGGGTCCTCAAAAATCCATGTCTGTATAAATCCAGTGGTTTTACTGAGGTTTCATCCTAGTAGTATGGTGAATATCCTCCTAGCTGACTTCTTATATTTTCAGAAGATTACCTACTTTTATGTCATTATCATGCACTAGATTGTTGAGGAATGGTTTGCTATTTCTCTGCTTAGAGCTAAGAAGGATTTTACACTATAAATTACTGATGAATTAAAGTGACTTTAATAAATGATGACACTTAAGACTAAACTTTAAGAAAGTGTTTATTGTGTTTTTACATTTATAGAAATGGTTTTAACTGTCTATTTCTCATTATCTGTTTTTAAAATAATGCAACAGGATTTTTACATTCAACAAGTGGAACGCCGAATGTCACGGTTAAAAGGAGAAATTAATTCAGAAGAAAAACAAGCCCTTGAAACAAAAATTGTTGAACTTAAAAAGATTTTGGAAGAGAAAAAATCTACATTTGGCCTTTTGGAAACACAGATCAAGAAACTTCATGTAACTTAACCAAAATACTTTTAATGCTTCAAATATCCCAGTCATTAGTTATTCTGTTTTAAGTCAACATGGTTCTAAGACCATGCTTGGATAGGATGATTGCCAAGCTACTTGCATATATAACAAATGTATGAATTAATGTTCATGTTTCTATACTGACTACGAGAATATAGCATTACCATTGATTATGCATTTACTATATGTTAAGTATATTATATGCTTTGAGTATTTTATCTCATTTAATCTTTATCATTGTCTTGTGAGGGAGATATTAATACTCGTGTCACAAATCAAGTAACTTGTCCATGGTTACACATGTAACCAAGCTGTACACAGCTAGTACATGGAGTGCTAGGATTTGATGCCTAGCCCACTGGACTTCAAAATACTCTTAAACAGTACATGGTTTAAAGCATTGATAAATTTTTTTTCTATTATGTTTTTGCCAGAATATCTTGATTGCCCTTTATCTTTGAAATGACCGTTATGGGTCATCTATTGTTATTCATTTTTTTACTTACAATTTTTTGAATGATTCTATTTTGTTAATAAGATAAAAATGTTCTTCATCTTTCGGTATTTTACTGTTTATAGTCATATAAATCCTATGTTAGGGGAGCCTGTGTAATATAAATCGTATTTTAAAGTTCAACTGAGAGTAAGTAAAGGAGCTCAGGGACCTGAATGGAATAACCCCAAAAGATAGGAGTGTCATTTACAGTTTGAAAGGCTTGTGATCGGTGTCCTCTAGTGGTTATAAGAAGGATTGCCCTGAATTCCTTCAGGACTGCAAGGGTGAAAGGGAGCTCTTACTTTTTTAAAATAATTTTTTAAAAAAAATTTAAGATGACAAAATTATGGTTTGGAGTAGTTTGTTTCCTGATGAAATGTTTAAAAACCGTTTCCTTAACTTTGTGGAAAAGAACATGTATTTTGGAATCCAAAACAAGTGGTTGTGAGTATAAAGTTTATTTCAGTACTTCTATTTCAACTTTTCTGAGCCCCAGTTAACTGAGCCCTAGTTAACTCATCTATTAAATGAAGGAAAATATTTGATATTATTTTAGGGTATTTGGGAGAATTAGAAGCAATGTGTATCTTAACACAGTGCTTTTAGGGGGTGTTCGATAAATGGTATTGTTTTAATTACATAGAATAAGATAAGAATATGAATGCTGCTGAATGATAGGAGGGTGACATTTGCATGCAAGCACATTTCTTGACTCTGCTGTGAATGGTATCTGTTTTGCTGTGTAGGAATAGTTCTAGTGTTTTGCCTTTTAACTACTTGGGCTCTGTCCATTATACAGCTATATAGTACTTAATGCCTCTCTCTTTAATGCTAGCATTAAATGTAATTTATTTATCTCTTTATTAATGCCTATTAGAGAGATAAATAAATTACAAGAAATGCAAGTGACGTTTTTAAGATATTAAAGCTAGTTAACCTTCTAATGAAGGTCTGCTCTTCTCAGTAGTACCATGAGATTGTGAAGCCATTCTGCATTACCTCTTCCGTGCTATTCCATCTCATACTTTGAATAATAGAAACTAATTCCTTCTGGTTGAAAATCACCTTAAGTTAAATTTTTTTTCATTCTAAAAGTCAATTTTATGAAATCACATCTTTTATGTGTGATTTTAGGAAATCATACACGCAAAAAAAATTCCTCTTGCAGTCTTGCTGCAATGCAATTCGCTTCATACCTAAGAGAAATACAGGCGATGAGAGAGGCATAGGCGGGAGGCAGAGAGAAAGAGAGAGTAAAAGAGGGAGAGAGAGGAACAGAACTACGTCTTGAAACTAGAAAGTTTTTGCTTTAGGTTCCCAGAGGGGATTATGAGCACAAACCTTGTTCCAAGGTCTGGGTGAGTAGGGAGATGGAGGCTGTTATAAAGCTAGGAACCTGATATCTGATGGATCTGTGTGACACACTTACACATCTGATGGAATTAGAACTTTTCTACCATTTTCTCACTAGCAATACATAACTATACATGTAATTAAGTAATAATAAAAATTCATGGCACTTCTGTGTGTCAAACACTGTTGTAGATACTCTTTGACAGTAACATCTCTAATCCTCACAGCAGCCCAGGCAGGTAGGTACTGCCATTTCCATTTTAGAAATGAGGAAACTAAGGAAGAGTAGGTTGCCCACCAGGGTCAGATAACTAATGTGTAATTAAGGCCATCTGATTCTAGAACTTGTACTGGGAACCAAAACCCTATGCTTTTTTAGACTGAAGGTTTTTGCCTTCTGTGACTTGGGTTGAATCAAGTAAGGAACTTCAAAAGGTAAGCTGTATACTGAAATGATGCTTGGCTTCCTCTTCATATTTCTCCCCATAAATGGCAATCACCCAATAATTTGGGTTGAACAATACATAATATTTTGCAGAATTATTGAAACAAAACCAAATACAAAAAATCAATAGGTGATAAAAAGGAATATGTTTCTATGTGAATATTCACGTGTATTATATTAGAAACATTAGAGCATGAAGTATGAGATATAAGATCCAATTATTATAAATATTTGATGGAACATAATTTAATGTAAGATATGTTTATTTAATGTTATTTTAAAATATATATTTATGTACCTCTTTTCCCTTTTTATAGAATGATCTTTACTTTATCAAGAAGTCAAATAGTAAAAATTGTGATGAAAAACAGTTCCTCATGACCAAAATAAATGAACTAAACCTTTTCAATGACAGATCAGAGAAAGAACTTAATAAAACCAGAGCTTTGAAACAGGTGCAGTAAATCGTATGTGTATGTAATATTAAAAAACACATTTTAATGCTAATTATAGAAAATTTAAAAAATATACCAAACTATAAAGATGAAAATAACTCACTATAATCACTGTATACAAGATAAAGTGTTAAAGTTATAGTATTTCCTTCTAGTCTTTTGAAGAAAATTGACTTTATATATATTATTTAAAGAAATTTTAAATATATTATCTATTTCCATGTATGTTGGCAAACATTAAATATTAAACATTAAGTATTCTTTAACAATTATTTTTAAAGTCTTCCTACAGTTTATTGCATGTGAGTTTCCATAACATTAAACCATATCCTGTTTTCTGGATATGTATTTATTTCCAATGTGTGGTTATTCTAAGTGGTACTATCAGGTGGACCTGGCTGGTTCAGTCAGTGGAATGCAACTTGTTCTTAGGGTCATGAGTTTGAGCTCCACTTTGGGTATGGAGCCCACTTAAAGAAAATATAGTACTATCATATACTGTGCATATATGTCGTTGTATAATTGTTCAGTGAGTTAGGAGAAATTTCTAACTATGTAATTGCAGTTCAAAAAGAAGGAATATTTTCAGTGTCTTAAAACTATTTTTTTAAAAAAATATTTCATTTTATTTTAGAGCGAGAGAGTGCACGCATGAACAAGGGGAGGGGCAGAGGGAGAAAGAGAGATTCCCAAGCAGACTCTGCACTGAGTAGGAAGCTCCACACAGGGCTTGATCTCATGACCCTGAAATCATGACCCAAGCCGAAACCCAAGAGTTGGGCCCTCAACTGATTGAGCCACCCAGGTGCCCCCAGACTAATTTTCAAGCCAAACTGTCTTCTAGAGGGTTCATCTAATAGTCCCACAGCAGTGTGTGAGCGTTCTATTTTACTCATCATCAGTAGGTGTGGATATTGTAATTCATAAAATTGTTGTCAATTTGATGAGCAAACATGGTATTTCATTGTATTAGTCTATATTTTTTAAGTTGGTGACAACGTGATGTTTGAACATAAAATTTAAAATATTTATGTTTAAATAAAAATGTTTAGGTGTGACTGGGTGGCTTAGTGGGTTAAGTGTGTCTGACTTTTGGTTTTGGTTCAGGTTGTGATCTCAGAGTTGTGGGATGTGGACTCTGCACTGAGCATGGAGCCTACTTAGGATTCTTTCTCTCCCTCTCCCTCTGTGCCCCCCTCCCCACCCCCACCCCCACTTCTGTGTGCTCTCTTCCTCTCAAAAAAATGTATGTTATATTCCATGATCTTTCTTTTTTGGATTTCTAGTTTATTATCTTGGCCCATATTTCCATTAGAAGTTTTATATTTTTTAATATATATTTTGCTTTGCAAAAGACCTTCATATGTAAAAATATTATCATATTATCAATATTTTTTCCATTTATCTTTAAATTTTTATTTAGATTTTTGACATTAAAAACTTTTTTTAACATCAATTACTTTTTCTCTAAATAATTTTTATACTTAGAAACTTCTTTGTCATACTAAAAATCAAACAAATGTTTAATATTTCAGTAACTGCATTGGTATTATCTCTTACAGTAAATTTTTCATTAATCTGGAATATCTTTTTAGTACATTTGAGATGTAGGGATCTAATCTTTTCTCCAACTGCAAAGCTGTGTTTTGAAATAATAAAGTCTTATGTTCTGGAGTGTTTGTTCCTGGACTTTCTATTCTGAAAAGTGATTTATTTTTGTACTCTTCTGTCAGTACTCTATCCATGACTGAATTGTTTAGAATAGAAATTTATTTACATGTTATTTTGTGAGATTTAGTTTAGAATATAAAAATTTTCATCCATAGGAATATATATATATATATACACATATACATATATATATATATATATATATATATATATATATTTATTGTATTTTAAGATTTTGGGAATCTTCCTTTTTTTTTTTAAGTAAAACTTAAATTTCAAATTGAATTATAAGACTTGGAATAAATCCGTTTCTTAAATATGAAGAAAAACCAAGAGTTATCACTGAGAGCAATCTAAATTTAATCCTAGTTATCTTGGTCAGTGGTCAAATTAGAAAAAGTTGTATTTTCAAGTTTGACTTTTGTGGCAATAGAAGAAAGCATTTTTGTTTGTGTATAACAGTAATAATTTAAGTATCTGACAATTTTGTTATGTTGATAGGATTTGATGATAGAAGATAATCTTTTAAAACTTGAAGTTAAACGTACTCGAGAAATGCTTCACAGTAAGGCAGAAGAAGTACTTTCTCTGGAAAAAAGAAAACAGCAGTTACACACAGCTATGGAAGAACGAATCGAAGAAATTAAGGTTCACAAAACAATGCTTGCATCACAAATAAGATATGTTGATCAAGAACGGCAGAACATAAGGTAATTTGGGCTTTAAAATACTGCTAAAATTTTTTGAAAATGTAAGTGATGTCAGAAGAACTAACTCGATGATCATCTTTTTCTTATTTGAAAAGGCTTTTATTTTTTTTTTATTATTGCTATTTTTAAAGATTTTATTTATTTATTTGACAGAGATCACCAGTAGGCAGAGAGGCAGGAAGAGAGAGAGAGGGGGAAGAAGGCTCCCTGCTGAGCACAGAGCCTGACTCAGGGCTCAATCCCAGGACCCTGAGATCATGACCTGAGCCGAAGGCAGAGGCCTAACCACTGAGCCACCCAGGCGCCCTGAAAAGGCTTTTAATATATTGGACACATTTTAATGAAAAACCTACGGTTTTTCCTCACTCTTTCCTTTGGTAACTTCTAATTCTCTAGATTATCCCTTTTGCAATGAGATCACTAATTCCCTTGTTTGATTTTCAAGTATGTTTTTTGGTTGAGAGTTCAATAACATGCTTTTCCTTATGGCTGCATTTATTAAAACAATTTTGCCCTAGTGGTTTTGTATATCTTTTATAAAAAAGATTTATTCCTGACTACATGCTACTTTTTATATGATTAAATTAAGTAATTAATTTATTATTTATTTGATAGAGAGAAAGCATGAGTAGGGGGAGGACAGGGGGCAGAGAGAGAGAGAGAATCTTAAACAGACTCCATGCTCAACATGGAGCATGACGTGGGGATCTATCTCAGGACCCTGAGATAATGGCCTGAGCTGAAATCAAGAATCAGATGCTCAGTGGTCTGAGCCATGCAGGCACCCCTACATGTTACTTTTTAAAATGTTTCTGTAAATGTTATTTTCTTTTAAATCGTTTCATTTTGATTTGTTGCTAGCATTATAGAAATACAGTTGATTTCTATGTATTAAGAATCCAGCAACATTGCTTAAACTGTTATTAATTCTGACAGTTGATCTGTAGATTCTAATTTCTAGGTATTTCATTCACATCGATTGCAAATAACAGTTTTGTGTCTCTCTTTTCAGTCTTTATAACTTTTCTTTTTTTTGTCTCACTGTCCTTGTTGACTGACCTCCAGATCAGTGCCAACTGGCAATGGTGATTGTAGGTCCCCTGGTCTTGGACCTGATCTGGAAGGGAATCATTTTATCATTAATATGAATTGTAGACTTTTTTGAGATAATTTTTAAATATCAAGGGAGTTCCCATCTGTTTTCATTCTTTGCTAAGAGGTTGTTTTAGTTCATTTCATCAGGAATGGATGTTAACTTTTGTTATATGCTTTTTCTGTATTCATTGATATGATGCAGGTCCTTCAGTCTGTTAATATAGTTAAATATAGTGATTGATTTTTCAAGGTTAAAACAACATTACAATCCAGGAATAAACAAAACTTCTCTTACATTTTCTATAATTCTAGATTTTGTTTGATGGTATTTGTATATAGTTGTCACATCTGTGGTTATTATTCTCCTTTCTGTGTTGTCCTTCTCAATTGATCAGGTAATTAAGGTTATGTCAGCTTTCATAGAACAATTCTGTGTGTTTTTTATTTTTCTGTAGTCTGGGTAAGTTTGTAAAAGAGTAGAATTATATCTTTCTTGAATTTTCAAAGATCTTACTAGTAAAGCCATTGGATGTCTGGACTTTTTTGAAGATTTTCAACTATTGATTCAATTTATTGATTGGTTATAAAACAACACAGATTTTGTATTTCTTCTTCAGTAAGTTTTAGTAAATTATATTTTTCCCTATGAAAAAATTTCCATTTCATCTAAATTTTGAGTTATTGTCATAAAATTGTTTATAGTATCATTTTATTATTTAATAGCTATAGTGTTTGTAGCCTTTCATTCCTGATATTATTTGTGACTTCTCTTTTTTAGGTGGGACAAGTCTTGCCAGTGGTTAATCAATTTTATTATTCCTTGAAAAGAAACAATCCTTGTTCATTTTTTTCTATTGTGAATCCATTTTCTATTTTATTATTATTTATTATTATTTTTTAAAGATTCTGTTTATTTATTTTAGAGAGAGAGAAAGCACGAGTTAGGGAGGAGCAGAAAGGGAGGGAGAGGGATGAAGAAAGAATCTCAAGTAGGCCTCAAGTCAAGCCCAGAGCCTCATGCAGGGCTTGATCTCACAGCCCTGAGATCCTGACCTAAACTGAAACCAAGAGTTGGATGCTTAACTGACTGAGCCACCCAGGTCACCACTTTTCTATTTTATTACTTGCTGCTCTCACATTTACTATTTTTTCCTTCTATTTTTATGGGTTTATTCTGATGTGCTTAACTTTTTGAGATAGACACTTAGCTAATTATAAATTTCAACTTTGTTAATTTTTTATTAACATATATGTATTATTTGCCCCAGGGGTACAGGTCTGTGAATTGTCTGGTTTACACACTTCACAGCATTCACCATAACACATACCCTCCCCAATATCCATAACCCAGCTACCCTCTCCATAGCCTCCCTCCCCTCTCCTCCCCTTCCCCCAGCAACCCTCAGTTTGTTTTGTGAGATTAAGAGTTTCTTATGGTTTGTCTCCTTCCTGACCCTTTCTTGTTTCATTTTTTCCTTTCTTACCCCCCAAACCCCCACTCTGCCTTTCAAATTCCTCATATCAGGGAGATCATATAATAATTGTCTTTTTCTGATGGACTTATTTTGTTCAGCATAATACCCTTAGTTTCATCCACATCGTTGCAAATGGCAAGATTTCATTTCTTTTGATGGCTGCATAGTATTCCATTGTATAAATATGCCACTTCTTTATCCATTCATCTGTTGATGGACATCTTTCCATATAGATTCTTTCCATAGTTTGGCTATTGTGGACATTCCTGCTCGAAACATTTGGGTGCACGTGCCCTTTTGGATCACTACATTTGTATCTTTAGGGTAAATACCCAGTAGTTCAATTGCTGCATTGTAGGGTAGCTCTATTTTCAATTTTTTTGAGGAATCTCCATACTGTTTTCCAGAGGGGCTCCACCAGCTTGCATTCCCACCAACAATGTAGGAGGCTTCTCCTTTTTCCACATCCTTGCCAACATCTTTTGTTTCCTGACTTGTTAACTTTAGCCATTCTGACTGGTGCAAGGTAGTATCTCATTGTGGTTTTAATTTGTATTTCCCTGATGCCGAGTGATGTGGAGCACTTTTTCATGTGTTTGTTGACCATCTGGATGTCTTCTTTGCAGAACTGTCTGTTCGTGTCCTCTGCCCATTTCTTGATTGGATTATATGTCCTTTGGGTGTTGAGTTTGATAAGTTCTTTATAGATTTTGGATATTAGCACTTTATCTGATATGCTGTTTGCATATATCTTCTCCCATTCTGTCAGTTGTCTTTTGGTTTTGTTAACTTTCCTTTGCTGTGCAAAAGCTTTTGATCTTGATGAATCCCAGTAATTCATTTTTGCCCTTGCTTCTCTTGCTTTTGGCGAAGTTTCTAGGATCCTGCAGCTGAGGCTGAAGAGGCTGTTACCTGTATGCTCCTCAAGGATTTTGATGGATTCCTATCTCACATTGAGGTCTTTCATCCATTTAAGTCTATTTTTGTGTGTGGTGTAAGGAAATGGTCCAGTTTCATTCTTCTGCATGTGGCTGTCCAATTTTCCCAACACCATTTGTTGAAGAGACTCTTTTATCCATTGAATATTTCCTTTCTGCTTTGTTGCAGATTAGTTGACCATAGGGTTGAGGTTCTATTTCTGGGCTCTCTATTCTGTTCCACTGATCTTTGTGTCTGTTTTTGTGCCAGTCCCATACCGTCTTGATGATCATAGCTTTGCAATAGAGCTTGAAGTCTGGAATTGTAATGCCACCAACTTTGGCTTTCTTTTTCAACATTCCTTTGGCTATTTAGGGTCTTTTCCGGTTCCATATAAATTTTAGGATTATTTGTTCCATTTCTTTGAAAAAAGTTGATGGTATTTTGATAGGGATTGCAATCAATATGTAGATTGCTTTAGGTACATAGATATTTTCACAATATTTATTCTTCCAGTCCATGAGCATGGAATGCTTTTCCATTTCTTTGTGTCTTCCTCAATTTCTTTCATGAGTACTTTATAGTTTTCTGAGTATAGATTCTTTGCCTCTTTGGTTAGGTTTATTCCTAGGTATCTTATGGTTTTGGGTGCGATTGTAAATGGGATTGACTCCTTAATATCTCTTTCTTCTGTCTTGCTGTTGGTGTAGAGAAATGCCACTGATTTCTGTAGATTGATTTTATATCCTGACACTTTACTGAATTCCTGTACAAGTTCTAGCAGTTTTAGAGTGGAGTCTTTTGGGTTTTTCACATAAAGTATTATATTATCTGCAGAGAGTGAGAGTTAAATTTCAACTTTGAAAATTAAACATTAGTTTAGCAGTGTCTTACACAATTTTTTATAAGGGATAAATAGTAAGTATTACAGGTTTTGTGGGCCATGTGGTCTCTGTTGCAACAACCCAACTCTGCCATTGAAGAACAGAAGCAGCCATAGATAGTATGGAAATAAATGAGCATGCCTATATTCCAATAAAACTTTATAGACACTGAAATTTGAATTTCATAGAATTTTTATTTTTCATTAAATATAATGTTCCTCTTGATTTTTCTTTAATTATACATTTTAAAAATGTAAATGGCATTTTTTTCCTCATGGGCTGTACAAAAACATGTAATAGGTAGGATGATTTATTGACCCCAGATTTGTATCACTAATAGTAATATTGCATTGCATATATCTACCCCAATTTTTTAAAAAAGATTTTATTTATTTATTTGACAGAGAGAGATCACAAGTAGGCAGAGAGGCAGGCAGAGAGGCAGGCAGAGAGGCAGGCAGAGAGAGAGAGGAGGAAGCAGGCTCCCTGCTGAGCAGAGAGCCCGATACGGGACTCGATCCCAGGGCCCTGAGATCATGACCTGAGCCGAAGGCAGCGGCTTAACCCACTGAGCCACCCAGGCACCCATATCTACCCCAATTTGTGTATACATTTATTGTTTCTGAGTTTTAACTATTACAGATAAAGCTGTTCTGAACATATATGTGCTTGGTATGAGCATATGCTTTCTTTTCTCTTGGATAAATACCTAGAAGTGGATTATATGATAGGTATTCTTTTTTGTCTTTTCTGTCTTTCATTGGTTTTACTAATTGTTTTTCTCTTCTTTCTTCTTTTATTGTTTTATTGTTAAAAATTGCATTCTAATTTTTATTATTTTGTTGGTTATTCTTTTTTTTTTTAAAGATTTTATTTATTTCATAGATATCACAAGTAGGCAGAGAGGTAGGCAAAGAGAGAGGGGGAAGCAGGCTCCCTGCTGAGCAGAGAGCCAGATGTGGGACTCAATCCCAGGACCCTGAGATCATGACCTGAGCCGAAGGCAGTGGCTTAACCCACTGAGCCACCCAGGCACCCCTTGTTGGTTATTCTTAAATTCAAGAGAAACTTCAACCTTCCTATTTCTCTGTGAAAACTGAGGATTAATTAGCTTACAATTTTTTTTCCTTCATAAAAGAGATAAGACTTCTAGCATCTTACTGCTGCATTTCCTCTCTCCTCCTTACCTGTGTTGTTGAAACCACCAATTATAGTTTCAGGTTGTTATTTATTGTTTTTAATATTATGTTTCTATTTTTAAAGAACTCCTTTCTTGTAGCTTGCATAAACTATACAGTCAATTGCCAGCAATAATTCCACCTACCTATATGTTTTACTTGTTTTTAGTTTAATACTGTTTTGTTTATCCTTTGTCATCTTATTTTCTTGGATTCCCATTTCATTTCTCTGGAGTATGTTTTTTTTCCAGAATTGATGGTTTCTGAAATTTTTGAGTTCTTGCATGTTTAAAGCATACTTATTCTGTTCATATTTGAATTACAGTTGGACTTTGAAAGCATTGTTTCATATTCTTTTAGATGACAGTGTTTTTATGAGAGGTCTGACTCAGACTAATTCATTTTGTCTTGTAAGGAACTTGGTTGTTTTTTTTTTTTTCTGTCTGAAAAGCTTTGGAACACTTTTTTTATCCTTCGGGTTTCAGAATTTCTCTATGTGTCTGGGTGCGTGTTTTTTTTGTTTGTTTTGTTTTTTGTTTGTTTGTTTGTTTTGGCGTTTTGTTTTTGGCTTTCATTTTTATTGTTTGAACCTTGGTGAGCTCTCAATTATTTCATCAAGTTTTTCTTTAGATCAGGGAAATATTTTTCTATTAGTTCTTTAATTTTTTTTCCTTACACCACTCTCTGTGTTCTGCATTTGTTGCTTATTTTTACTGGTTGTTGGTCTGTCTTCTGGATTTCTTAACTTTACTCTCATTTTAAAATTTCTGTTCTCTTTATTCCCCTTTTTAAGATATTCTTATTTTTCCCTCCCTAGTCTCTTTCTTTTGGCCTACTCTCCATTCTTCATCCCCCTTTCTCTAGATCATTGATTAATCTTTATTACTTACTAGTGTTAAGTTGAGACGGGGAAACTATTTGCAAGGATTCTTGTTCCTTCACTGGTCATTTATTTTTAAAGCAGTCCATTCTTATTAATGGATAGTTTTGAATCAATATCCTCTCATCTTTTAGAGATATTGGGATACTTTGGAAGTTCTATTCTATCCCATGCATTATTTTTGCTTCTCTTAGGGTATGTCCTGTGTTTGCTGATTTTGTTCTTTTCATTCATGCTGTTAACTTTCCAAAAGGTCTGATAGTCCTTGCCTTTCTGTTACATTTAATAACAAATGTTTAATTAATAATCATGGTGATTGATATAGCAGCTGGTATGGGTTTCTTCTGCAATTAGATAGATCTTTTTCTCCAGTTGGTTTCTTCTCTAAATGGGAGGGCTGTTTATGGGCACTGGGCTAATTTGCCCCTTAATGACCATAGTAGTTTGTCCCTTAAGGAGTTTATTTTGGATGATAAAGACTATTTACTTCATGGGTGAAACTTTGGTTTTTATTAATCTCCACTGTTGTGGGGACCTGGAATTATATCATGCTCTTTTTTACTTTTATCTTCAGTGCCGACAAACAATGCTAGGAACTCTGCTAATTTGGGGGTTTATCATTGGAGCATAAATAATTCCTGCCAACATTTCTATAAACTTTGAGGGGTTGAGGAGAGTGGCCCAGATGTTCTGTAGACAATCCTTTCATTACTTACCTTAATATTAGCCTAAGAGATCACTCTTCGTCTTTTTATTTTTTATTTTTGGATTTGAATTTTCTCCAGACTTCTTTGATGAAACGTGGCTCTTATTTCTGCATTAATAATTTTCGGTTTTTATCTCTATCCTCCCTCTCCCTCCATCAATCAAATCCCATTTGTTTCCCATTTTTTTCATGAATTCATGACAAAATTGTGTCTTTCTCTTTCCCAGAACTGTGGCAGGTTTTTTCCCTCCTTTTATTCTTTTCCATTTTTGGAAGGAGAAGAGATGTACTAGTGCTCAGTTCACCATCTTAGGCTAGAAACCAACAGGTCTTGTCTTTTACAATCATATAAAAGTTGACTAAATATTTTGTGATGATACAACAGTAATACTTAAAAATAAGCAAAGCCATAACTTCTGTTTCTTAATGTATTTTACCACCAAATTTTCTTTAGGAGTAGGAAAACTGGTAGGTTGAAGATTTCTTCTCACCATACTTGGGTAGTACACTTTCATAAGGTTGTAGTAGGCAAATAAGTTTTTTAAAAGTTCATAAAATATGAATCTGCCAGAATAAAAGGAAAAAAATAATCAGCAAATTAAAAAAAGTCTAAATCTTGGGAGGCACTTCTTTCTAGTTTCTCATATTTCTGTGTCTTGCAAGGAAATGTACTAACGTTCCTGTTCTGGACTATCTTGTTAAAAATTTTTGTAAAAAAACAGAAAACATAAAATATACCATTATAAACATTATTAAGTGTACAGTTCAGTGATGTTATTAAGTATATTCACATTGTAGTGCAATAGATCTCCAGAACTCTTTCATTTTCTGAAACTGAAACTCCATACCTTCTAAACATTAATCATTTCCTCCTTCCCCTAACCCTTGGTTACTACCATTTTTTTTCTGTCTGTATGAATTTGACTGCTTTAGATACTTCATGTAAATGGAATCATGCAGTATTTGTCTTTTGTGACTGATTTATTCCACTTAGCATAATGTCCTCAGGTTCGTCCATGTAGCAGGTGATACAATTTCCTTTTAAGGCTGAATAGTATTTCATTGCATGTATATACCACATTTAATGTATCATTCATCTGTCCATGAATATTTGGGTTGCTTCATCTCTTGGCTATTATAAATAATGCTGCTATGAACACTGTGGTGCAGAGATTTCTTCAAGTACCTACTTCTGATTTTTTTGGCTTTGTAACTGGAAGTGTGATTACTATATCATATGGTAGTTTTTTTTTTTAAGATTTTATCTATTTATTTGACAGAGATCACAAGTAGGCAGAGAGGCAGGCAGAGAGAGAGGAGGAAGCAGGCTCCCTGCTGAGCAGAGAGCCCGATGCAGGGCTCGATCCCAGGACCCTGGGACCATGACCTGAGCCGAAGGCAGAAGCTTTAACCCACTGAGCCACCCAGGCACCCCTCATATGATAGTTTTATTTGGAATTTTTTGAGGAACTGCAATACTGTTTTCCGTAGTGGTTGCATCATTTTATAGTTCCACCAGTAGTGCACAAGGGTTCCAATTTCTCCACATTATTGTCAGTACTTTTCTTTTTAAGATTTACTTATATTTTTATTTTAGAGATCAAGAAAGTACACTAGTAGTGGGAAGGGGAGAGGAGAAGGGAGAGAATCTCAAGCAGACTCCCCATTGAGAGCCCTCAGGAATCTGAGATCATGATCTGACTTGAAATCAAGAATGGCCAGCTTAACCAACTGAGCCACCGAGGCACCCTGCAATACTTTCCTTTTTTTCTCTTCTGTTTTCTTTTTTTTTCCTTAGCTACCCAAAGACTGTGAGGTAATAACGTATTGTGGTTTTAATTTGCATTAAACTATCTTTTAAAAGATGTTTAGATAGTAAATAGCCTCAGAAGTTAGAGGTGGTATCCTCTTGCTGGAGTAAAGATTGGATGTATTTGCTTAGTTCCTATTATAAGGTATTTGGACTATGTAAGCTTGAGGTTCCTCAGCTGTGGTATAAACCTTCAGTGTATGTAACATCCACTTGAGCTCCTCCTCACTTGCATGGGACTTTGGAACTCTGCAAGCAGGAGGCGCATGCTACTTGGTGTACCATGAATGGCAAAGTCCTTTTTCTCTGACCTAGGAATCTTGTGTCTTCTGCCAACATCCATGAAACTATGACAGCCTAACTTCTTAGCTTTCAAATAGGTTGAAACCCGAGATGCTTCCCACTAATTAGAAAATTGAAAAGTGAGAACATATTTAACCTGTTTGACTTCGTTATTTTATTTTAGAGATTTTATTTATTTATTTGACAGAGATCACAAGTAGGCAGAGAGACAGGCGGAGAGAGAAGAAGGGAAGCAGGCTCCCAGCCCAGCAGAGAGCCCGATGCGGGGCTCGATACAGGGCTTGATCCCAGGATTCTGGGATCGTGACCTGAGCCAAAGTCAGAGGCTTTAACCCACTGAGTCACCCAGGCGCGTCTAACTTCAGTATTAACGAAAATATCTTATATAAGAAAACAGCCCTTTAAAAGAGAGTATGTTATTTGTTTTTCAGTGTTTTTCTTTTTCTTTCCATGTTAGTGCTGAGTTTCATGAGAGGCTAAGTAAAATTGATAAGCTGAAGAACAGATATGAAATTCTTACTGTTGTTATGCTGCCTCCTGAAGGAGAAGAGGAGAAAACACAGGCCTATTATGTGATAAAGGTAATCTTAATTGATTTCATAGTTGTGAAGTATCTTTGTCTGTAGTCTGTAAACCAAATGGCTTGCTGGTTTGTTTGTTTTTTTGTTTTGTTTTTTTTTTGCCTTGCAACTTTAAATTTCATAGCAGTTTTGTAGCTATTGCCCTTAATTAGGGCCATAAAACATTAGTTGTTAAATGGAGGTACTGAAGCTATAATTTTTTAAAGATTTATTTATTTAAATGAGAGTGCAGGGGTGCTCAATAGTGCATGAGGGGCAGAGGGAGAGGGAGAGAATCTCAGGCAGACTCTACTGAGTGCAGAGCTGACACTGGCTTGATCTCACAGCCTTGAGGTCATGACCTGACCCAAAACCAAGAGTCAGAGGCTTATCTGACTGAACCACTCAGGCGCCCCCTGAAGCCATATATATTATATATATATATTTATATTTATATAAATATATTTATATATATATATTTATATATTTATATATATATTTATATTTATATATAAATATATATATATTTATATATAAATATAAATATATATATAATATAAATAAATATAAATTTATAAATATATAAATATAAATATATGATTTATTTATTTGCTTTAGAGGGGTGGGCAGAGGGGGAGGGATAGAGAATCTCAAGCAGACTCCATGCTTGGTGCAGAGCCTGACATGGGGCTCAATCTCATAACCCTGAGATCATGAACTGAGCCAAAACCAAGAGTTGGATGCTTTACTGCCTGTGCCACCCAGGCACCTTGAAGTTATTATTTTTATATACCTCAAGTCCACGAGGTCAAAAAGAGGTCTGGACTTGACTGCTCTTTGATCTTTTTTTGGAGGGAGGGCTATCATTTGTGTCATGTCATTTCCCCCCATTTATTCAAGATTCATAATCTGTTTTGCCTTGCAACCTGCTGTCACTTTCTTATCTTTACTATTCATGTGTTTATTCATGTGTTAACTTGTTTAACACCTCAGGCTCAAGGGCTTATGTCACTATAGCCATCCATTCATATGGCTACATCCTAGACTATATCATCACCTGGAGCTGTACCACCTTTGAAATCTTATTCTCTAATGTACCAGTGCAGCTCTGGTATGGCAAATGTCCAGAGAGGAAGAGACCTGTTTTTTGTCTTCGTGATAGATGGGAGAGAGAAAGGTCAGGTGGTGAACGTGCTGTCTTCTGGTGTTTGAGCTTTGTCTGCCATTTCATGGTTATCTTTACCTAGTAACCCATAAGGGAAAATAGAGAAGTGATCAAGAATTGGATGCATTTCCCTTCCTGCCATACTCCTTTTTCCCATGTAGAAACTGAACAGGTGTAATTTCCTTTACACAGAGTTCTGGGAACTTAAAACACCAGAAAGGAATGGAAATTTTAATGTTAATTCATTTTTCCTCTATCATACACCGATGGGAGTAGAAAGATCTCCCAATTCACACCCTTAGGGGATGGCCCTTTTAGACAGATGTTCCCTTTCCTTTGACTTGTACTGAATCTTCCACTTTCCTTCTTAGCCCTTCTTTGAGTGTGCCCCAACACACACACTGAGTGTGATATGCCTGCCACTTTGCCTCAGGAAATTCCACCTAACTTACATGAGAAATGAATCCCAGTTCTCAAACCGTTCTAGTAACTCATCAGTCTGTAGTACGTCAGGCTTCGATCTGATACTAACAAGACTTTCCTCCTCTCAGATTTTAAAGGTTGAGGGGTGAAGGGTGGGTTCTAGGTTGTTCAGTGTTGGGAAGAATATATATATATTACAATTCCACTTAAGTTTCTCTTTCAACAAGTTCTGTGATGTTACCGAAAAGCTCTCGTGTTAGAGTGCATTTGTCCATATCTTGGTTCTATCACTGACAAAGTAGGTGACTTTGATTAAGTTATTTAATCATTTTGTGGGCTTAGTTCCCGTACTTGCAAAATGAGGATATTATTACTTTTGTTGTGAGAAGTAAATATGTGAAGAAATACACATAAACCCTTAAGCAGTGTCTGGAATAATATGAGCCCTCAGTAAATGTTAGCTGTCATTATTGTTATTGCTGTGATGATGATGATTGATGTTGATGCATCCACTTCTCAGGAAAACAGGCAGATTTTATGACGAAGTGTGTGTTTCTTCTGTTCACAGCAAAGTTGCTGGATAAATATCAGCATAAGGCATATGTAAGATGAATCAAGTCAATCAGTTACCTTCCCAATTTTCTAATGCCACTCTTCACTTTTCATCCTTTCTAGGGTCTGCAGCTTGCCACATTATTCCATTTCACATTATACAGCATATTTATTTGTTAATTTATTTTTATACAGCTTTATATATTTATTTATTTATTAAGATTTTATTTATCTGACAGAGACACAGTGAGAGAGGGAACACAAGTAGGGAATGGGAGAGGGAAAAGCAGACTCCCTGTTGAGCAGAGAGCCTGATGCGGTGCTCCATCCCAGGACTCTGGGATCATGACCTGAGCCAATGGCAGACACCCAACAACTGAACCACCTAGGTGCCCCAATACATAGCATATTTAAATGTTTTACTCTTAAGACTTCACATGTGCCAGATTTGTAAAAATGAAACTTTATTTGTAGCTAGACTTAGTGTGTCTTATGTGGTCTTCATAAGGATAGAGTCCAATTCTGACCACAATTTAGTGAAATTATTAGAAAATGAAATTACTAGAAAATGTTTTAAAATGCTGACAGAAAGGTATAAAAATTTGTTTCTAATATAAGCTTTCAAATCTAGGATAAAAGGTATATATTTTATAATCTGATTTAGAAGCAGATAGAATCATAAGAGTTTTTAGAAGTTTAAGGTATATATGGAATTAGATCAAGAAATATATATAAATGTACAATGTCAGCCCCTTTGTTTGGCAAATAAAGAAACTGAACTTGGAGAAGGAGGATGTATTAATTTAATGTTACTCATCTCGTTCATAAGAAATCCACAACTAAAATCTAGCTGTTTTGATTCATACTAGGTCTCTTCCACTACAGTATGTTTTTAAATGAAAAGGTTGCCAATTTTAGACTATAGATTATAATTTATCTAAGAAATTTTATTAACTCTTTTTTTATTATGTATTATTTACTGTAAAAATGTGTTAATATATTTTGAAGTATAATAAATATCCGTGAAAATGTTAAGAGATAAAGAATTACCAAAACACTGTCCAGATGGCCACATTCTGATGTGTATTAAATACACATTCTTGGGACTGGATAAATTAACAAATGAAATTATTTAATTTTGATTAAAAATGGGTTTTGGCACTTTTAAATATCTATTCATGTTATCCCTGCCAACATTTAATTGCGGAAGTCCTTTGGAACTTTTTTGATACAACTCTAGAGAGTTTAGCCCAGTAACATTTAAGCTGAAAAAAGTCACTGAGTATGTCCACTACTGAGAATTTTTGGTTTTCAACAATTTATAGACTGCATTTTTTCCCAGCCATATTTATCAATTATTTTTCTCTAATTTTTAAACATTTTTTAAATGTGGCAAAATACACATAAAATTGGCCATTTATCAATTGTTAGGTGTACAGTTCTGTGGTATGAAGTACATCCCCACTGTTGTGCAACTAATACCAACCTCCATCTCCAGAACTTTTTCATCTTCCAAAACTGAAACACTCTACCCATTAAACAGAGACCCCATTTTTCCCTCTCCTCAAACCCAGGCAACAATCATGCTACTTTCTGTGAATTTGACTATTATAGGCACTTCATGTGAGTGGAATCATGCAGTGTTCTCCTTTGAAAATATAGAGTGCTTCATAAATTTGAATGTTAAATGTTGAGATCCTAGTTCTAATAACAATATAACTGTGTTGGAAATAATATGCATTTACTTTTCTACATGTACCTTACTCACTTCTTATATTCCTAAGACTTAAAATGAGAAAGTGTTCTAAGCCTCTTTCAGGCCAGAAACATGCATTCTCCTTATTAAATAGATCTAGTTTGAAGCCACGTCCCAGTTAACCCTATCTCTTTCCAGTAAATTTTGTATCTGCTTAGCTTTCTGGTAATTTTTGTTGGAAAGTTTCAATGTAAGCTTTGGTTACCTGCTACACTTCTATCAGTTTATATCCTGTGTACTCTGTTTTGAAGACCTTGGGGATTTAGTCTTCTACTCTAAATCAAGTGCAAGAATGAATGCTTAATGCTGCATGTAGGCCCCAAGGTAAATTGGTATTGTTGGGAGTAAACTATTTCCTGCCCTGGAAGCAGACATTCTCTCCCACAATACTTTTGTGCAGTCACTTCTATTCCGTATTTCACAGGCCGCTCAAGAAAAAGAAGAACTTCAAAGGGAAGGTGACAGTTTGGATGCTAAGATCAACAAAGCTGAAAAAGAAATCTATGCTTTAGAAAACACCTTGCAAGTGCTGAGAAATTGCAACAACAATTACAAACAATCTTTTAAAAAAGTCACTCCATCCAGTATGTAGGAGTTTTTAAAATTTTTTTATGAATGTGGCAATTAAAGGGTAGTTAATTATTTTTAAAGAGGAACATTGTGAGACATGGAAAACAAAAATGTACCATGTTTAATTGAGTCAGAAAATCACCTCCCCCCTCCCTTTAAGGGCTAAGTTGTTACTTCCATTATTAGTTTAGCAGTATTGCATATCCCTTCTCTGCGAATTAATTTCAAATGTGAAGAAAATGGCGGCCTATTGGCTGCTGTGTGTTGACAAAAGAATGGCTATTACATTACATGCTCATACTGTTTTTCAACAAGGAGATATAAGGATTTTAACCTATACAAAGATGTTGTAAGTTTAATATATGTAAGACTTGAAGCTTGCTTTCTACATAACATGTTAAAAATTTAAAGAATTCTCTAATTTTAGGTGATGAGTATGAACAAAAAATCCAACTAGAAGAACAAAAAAGAGCTATTGATGAAAAATACAGATACAAACAAAGACAAATCAGGGAACTGCAGGAAGATATCCAGGTAAATTCTACGGGCTTTAGAAATAAGCCCTTAGTGAAAGTTAACTATCATTATGTCTACTGTCTTATTATCATGTACAAAGAAGATAATTTTTAAAAGTAGGTAGTAAAAGTTTCATTTTAATTAAAGTGAGAAAAAAAAAATAAGTGGCCAAAGTATTAAATAAATTAGTTAAAACCACAGTACTAAGCATAGGATGGACAGCAGATAATGATTGGTTAATTAGATGCTGAATCATAGCCAGCTAATCATGATATATCTACTAACTTATTTAATGAACTTTTATTTCATTTAATTCCTTAAAGATTACCTTAAAGATTCCCCCTTAAATAAAATTTGAAAGATAAAAATAGTCTAGTAGAAAGTAGTTACTAAGCTACATCACTGAAAGAGAAAACAATGTGCTTGGCAAACTCTATATAAAAACTAAAAATGTTTTTCCTAATATTTGAAGGAACCAATGGTATGAATTTTGAATCTTTGAAAATTGCATACTTTTAATAGCCACTGTTTGACTTATTTTCCCCCAAGTACCAAAAAAGTACTTTCTAGTGGGATTCTATATAAAACTTAATCCAAAGACCATTATACTTATTAACTACCAATATAATGTATTTATATACAAAAATAAATGAATTAAAATTAAATGAATACTTGAAAAATGGAAAGTTTTATGTTATTGATTCTAACCAATAAGTATGTTAACACTTTATTTTCTCCAGAGCATGGAAAATACTTTAGAAGTTATAGAACATTTAACAAATAGTGTCAAAGAAAAATTATCAGAGAAGCAGGCTTATTCATCTCAACTAAATAGAGAAACTGAGGAGCAGAAGCCAAAATTAGAGAGAGTAACTAAACAGGTATTGCTGTCTTTTTAAAAACCTGTCATATTTATCTATTTTGGAGTTCCAAATCCTCCTTCATCCATTAAAAAATATTAAGTTCTGGGAAATAGTTTTAAATAATAATTGACTACTATTGACTAACAACAGTGTGCAAAACTCATCAAGGAAATCCGACTTCTGAAAGACACAAAAGATGAAACACTAGAAGAACAAGACATCAGACTTCGTGAAGTAAAACATTTCCACAAGATCATTGATGAAATGCTAGTTGATGTCATGGAAGAAAATGCTGAGATCCGTATTATCCTTCAAACATACTTTCAACAGGTAACAATAGTACCTTCTAGCTAAAATATTTTCTAAACATTTAATGAAATAAATATGGCACTTATCATAAAGTGAAGTCTAATTAAAAATATTCTTTTGAAAATGGAGTGGTACTAATAGTGATCGCTATTGAATATTCCTCCAGAATGGTTTAGAACTACCTACAGCTGGTCCAAAAGGCAGTCGCCAGAGTTCTAGATCTCCTTCACAGACTTCACTGTTATCAACAAGGTAAGTCTAAGTTTAAAAATCATCTCGTTAACTCTATCCTATGCAAATACCACCACAGCCACCATATCTACCAGTGCTCTTCTTACCCTTACCCACCTTTCTGTTAGTATCATGTATGCAGATAACAGCCAGCAGAGCAAGACTCTTTCCTTCTGGTTTCTGTCTGAAGTCACAGTTTCTATGAGAACATGGAGTGTTTTGTGACTTTTAGCTATTTCAGTAGGATACAGCAGGGTAAAATTTTGGAGGTTACATCTTGCATGGTTAACCCTAAGTATGGGGAGAATTTTTTTTTTTAAGATTTTATTTATTTATTTGAAAGGGGGGGGGGAGCATGAGCAGGGTGAGGGGCAGAGAGGGACAAGCAGACTCCCTGCTGAGTGGGGAGCTCTATGTAGGATGTGGGCTTCAATCTAGGGACTCCAGGATCATGACCCGAGCTGAAGGCAGCTGCTTAACTGACCGAGCCACCCAGGCACCTCTGGAGTAAATTTTTTAAACTATAAAAAGGCAACTTAGATGTACAGACATATGGAGTATGATTTTTATGATTAAAACGACATTATGAAGTTTTTAAGTAGTCAGAATTTTATTTCATTTTTGCTGCTTTGCTAGAAAGGAAATTATTCTTTACTTCTACAGTTTATATTTACCCAGAATTCTATCGGGTAGATTGATATTTAATCAACTCTTGTGATTTGCTGACAAAATAAAAATTATTAATGATGATGCTAATTTTAAAATTCCCAACCTCCTATGTTTAAAATTCCCAACCTCCTATGTTTAGTAGCCATTTACTTTTCACTTGTCCACAGAGAACTTTCAGAATATAAAAGGGGTATCCCTAAAAGATAGTATTAAAATAGAACAAAACTCTCTCTATATAAACATGGTAAGCAATCACCTGATCATCACTGTATTTCCGTATTTTTAAATCTCAGCATTTCAGCATTGTATAGCTAGTTATGTTTTTCAAATGACCCCACCACTTTATCCTGTCAATAGGTCTCATTTTCTTATCTTTAGCTTAGATTACATAACCTATTATTATAGTCACTCTTGCCAGCACCCAAATTCCCATGGCCTTTTTATGCTTAATGATTTTTACAAAACCTTTTTAATGTTTAATGATTCCACCTCTAAATTGATTATAGCTGAAAATATTTTTTTCATAAATATTTGTTGAACTAGTTTGAAACTCTATGTTCATTACTTTTTCTTTTGAACTAATTTTTTGACATTAATGGTTATGCTTCCAAAATTTAGTAGTATTACTAGTATATATTTTTTTATCTAATTCCTTATGGGGTTATGGTATCTAATGCCATTAGTGAGGGGGTCTTCAGTAATATAGATTTTGAATTAAATTTAAAATAGTGCTTGTTTTTCTTTTCCTGTAGGTCATCGAGAAGTACCACAAGTACTACCTCTCAGACTTCAATTAAAGTATTAGAGCTGAACTTCCCTGCCTCCTCTTCAGTGACTGACATTTCTAGGCCGCCAAGTGCAACCAGTAGCTCCAATAATGATAAAAACAAAAAGGACAGCAAATAAACATTTCAACCTCTTTGTATAAGTTGTAAACACAAAAGCAAAAATCTTACTTTTAAGATAGTGAATTCCACCCTACGCTTTTGGGTGCTGTGGAGTGATGAGAGGCCCACTGAGATCATGTTAGAAATATGCAATAACTAGATGAAAGTTTACTTAGTAGAAAATGTGAAACAGTTAAAAAAGTCAAGCAATTTAGGTTTCACATATGACAAAGAAATGCTTAATTTCCTTAGCCTTTGCCATACTATTTTCTTCACAGAAAAGGAAAGCAGTAACAGCAGATTCTTTAACAAGGCTACATGTTTTATAAGCAGAGAAAATGATGTTTTTCACTGTTATTTTGATGTTTGTTAGATTAGAAAACACTTTGCTTCAGTTATTTCATGCTAGCCATGAAACAACTTCAGTTCTAATGTGACATAGTGTTTCTGGAAATTTGTTAAGATTTGCTGTCCTGTGATAGTTTATAATACTAAAATTCTCATTTACCCTAGAAAATCCTAAAATTAGGTTTGCTTTAGTCAGAGAAACATGTTTTTTGGGCTTTGGGGGGAGAAGTCTTTTTGTTTCTTCTTTCGGTAGGATTCTAAAGATTTTAACCCCCAAATAGCATTTATTTCCTCCCCCAAAAAAAACAATAGGAAAGAGCACTGCACATTAATAAAAATGCAGCTTAAATTTCTAGGAATTACTTAATTCTGATCTTGAAAGAAGTCAAACACATTATTTTGTTAAGATACAGCCAAGCATAAAGAGTTAAGAATGTACTTTCAACCTTTCTTCCCCAGGACATTCTTGTAGTAGACAAAGAACTAGGTGTGATTTGATTTGCAACAGGAATCCCATAAATTTACAGTGGAGGTAGACCACCAGATTTAGAATGTTACTCCATTTAATATACTATAAAACACGAGCCCAATATTTTCAACTCTTGGAGAGTGTGGAGTATGATTATAAAACTGGCTTTTAAGTAAATCCTTAGCTATATATACTTAGAAACTATATACTTAACTATTTCTCCTTCAACCCTCAAAAGAATTTGTCACAACCGTTGTTAATTATTTAGAAGTGTCATTTACAGTTCCTTCTGAAAGGCAGAAGTTGCAGTAAACCTGTTTGTGCTGATTGTTATTTAAGTATCTTATTGTTTTTAGAAATAGCCAGCGAATGCTATAACCAAATCCAATGAGTAAAATATTTTTGTAAAATATGGTTCTAAATGCGTAAGATTTTTAAGATCGAAAAACTGATTAATTTTATGGTCATTTTGTGTGTTTGCTCAAGTTATTATTCTCTCTGCCCTGTATTACTTTGGAAATTACTTGGAACTTGCAATTCAATATTAAACACTGTTTTACCGAGGCAGGGATTGTCTTACTAGCTCTATGACCTTGGCAAAGTTGCTTCTCTATGCTTTCTTCCTTGTCATACTGAGACAGTAAGAATTACCTACACAAGTTTACTGAAATGATCAAATACATACAAAATGTACAGGTCCTGGCATAAGAACTGCACAGTAACTTCTATTACTGAGTTACCACCCAAAGGCTAGCACAGTATTTGTGAAATGGTTCTTTTGGTTCTGGGCCAGCATACAAGTCTATTTAACTCTCTTAAACAAACAGTTCCAACCTTGTATGTGTAATAATGCTAAATTTGGTGGCACAGGGATCAAACCCATTATCTCCAAATGTGGAGTTATCTTAACATCTACCTATTATGTTAGAAAATTATTTGTGGGAGTCCAGACACAGTCTGGGTGTGTACAAACTATAGACATAATGATAAGGAAAGAAACTGCTAAAGATAATTACTAATAATTCTTGGTAAGTCAGTCCTCCATATTCTTTTGCTGTGGTGGGTTTCCTGAACACATCCTTAGAAACTGGCTTGTATACTCTGAAGTTTAGTTATGTTCCAGGAAAGAAACTCTGGGGAAGATGGAATTCCTAAGTTCAGGCAGGCTTGTATTAGGTACTATCCTAGTTGTCTGGTATATGAATGTAACATTAAGTCACAAAGACACCTTAGAAAATTATAGTGCTGATTGATAGTGATGCTCAGAGATTTTAGTAAATGTGTACATAAAATACTGAAGATGTACTAGCAATTCCTAAAGGTCAAAGACCATGTTGAGATACTGTTCACTCTTTACAAAAACCACTATCTATGTAGGTCTATGTAGGAATGATACAGGAACTATTAATACACAGAAAGAACCAGGGACTCTTTTAAGAAGAGTTTCTTGTACAAAGATGAGTGAGTGACTTTTCTACCGCTATTACCCATAGTTTTTGACCAGTTTCTCTGTTCCACTGTAAAACAAACTTTAGCTTTTCCATTTGGCTGCCAACGCTTAAGTCTGAAGTCCACAAACAGGACACAACCGGTCAGAATGACTTAAAGAGGTAGCATTAAAGGCCTCTTGTCACTTACACTGGAATCTGAAATTGGAAAGATTCTAAAGATCATTATAAATCAACAACCATGACTCCTATGTCTATCTCCAAATCTCTGTTTTCAAATTTGGGAGGATTTTTCATAATCTTTTTCAGCTATAGTTGCTGGAATTTGAGTAAAACCAGGCTTTTTTGGCCTTGTCATTTAACCAGACCCTAAAAAAGGAGGTATCAAGGGAACTGTCAGGAAAGATGTATTAAGAAAAGAGGAAAGGGCGCCTGGGTGGCTCAGTGGGTTAAGCCGCTGCCTTTGGCTCAGGTCATGATCTCAGGGTCCTGGGATCGAGTCCCGCATCGGGCTCTCTGCTCATCAGGGAGCCTGCTTCCTCTCTCTCTGCCTGCCTCTCTGCCTACTTGTGTGCTCTGTCAAATAAATAAATAAATAAAATCTTAAAAAAAAAAAAAAAGGAAATGTAAGCCAGCTGTAGGCTAATTATAAACATGCCCAGTGCCTTCCCAACTGGACATACGCAATACTAGGACAGTTTCCCAATTTTCTTTCCCTTAGGAGAAAACCAGATTTATAGTGTTTCTCTTGTCACTGCTGTTTTTGATAAAAGGATTCTTTTTTTATTCTGACCTAATCTTGCCTGGTATACAGTCCCTAAGTCTTGCCAATATTTAAAGTTAAGAAATTTCTTAGGCTATACTGCTAACAATAAGGTTTAAAAAGAGAGAGAGAAAAGCAAAATGAGTCCCTATTCAACTTTTCATGGCTTTATTCCTAAAGTACTTGTTAAGCTGGCACAAAAATCATTTTTAATTAAATCAAGCTTTAGAAGTCAATTAGGCAAGACAGGTAATCGGTATATAATCTTAGAAGTTATACAAAAAGTTTTGATATTTAAATAAATGATCAATAATAAAATGGTACTTAAGGAACAATCAAATACTGTGTATCTCTTTCAAAAGCTGAGGGAAAAGAAAATTTAACAGAAAAGACAATGAAATAATTTTTGAAGAAAACAATCCAAGTGTTCAATGAACAAATTTAATTTTTTCTCAAGCAGCAGGATAAGGTGAACCCAAGGAATTCTCATACACTATAATACAGAGAGGAAGCAATACTTTGAGAATTATTTTTAGGTGAAGTTTAAATCATTACAGTAAGAAATAGTATATGGAAACATACACATGAAAAGCCTAAAAAATCAAGCTGTGAGGAGACCCACAACTGAATCAAATATACTTTGAGAACAGCTAAAAAAGTATCTGCTTTCTGTAGTCTCTACAAATAGCTTTAGGAGCAGAGATTCTTCTAGACTAGAAGACCTAAAACTTTCATTAACAGCCTTTGTGTAATGGTGCTGAATCCCCCGGCATATTAATTTTTTGGCTTATTTCCTTTTTCTTTCTCAAATGCAGCTATCTGATTAAATATATTGAGTAAATTTTGAGGTAAATTTTTTTTAATTCCACTTTCTGACTGCTCTTTTCTATTTAGTCCATCTGCTTCTGGAACCTCTGTTTTAATGTCCTCCTCATAACTACTCTCTACTTCATATTCTCCTTGATTTTTATGTAATGGATATCTTTGCTCATGTCTACTGAAATCACGTGATCCAGAATAACTGTATTTTTTATATTTTTCAACTGACTTACAAGAGTAGTCTGAGCTTGCTGGTGAAGTGGAATGCCTCACGGAACCTGGCTCCCACCTTCTATAGTGCTCTTTTCTTCCCTCTGTATCTTTTTCAAGTCTTCTATAACCGTAAGTTTTCACTTTGTCCTCTGAATTCCTGTAAAAGGAATCTGAGTAATCTCTTTTACTGGAAAAATGTTTTTCTGATTTATATGGTTTTTCAGTTTTGCTACTACTTGCCTGAGTATAAAAATCTCTTGGATCTTCAGACCTACCTCCAAAATCATCCGGTATTTCAACTGAAGATGAAGAGAGAGGGCATCTATCTTTCTCTTTTACCTGTTTCTTTTGATATGGTAACCTGTCCTGCTTTTCCAGTAGTTTTTCCACTTCTTGTTTTTGGTTAAGAAAAGATGCTAAAGTATTGGCTGGAACTGGGAAGCACTCATCTTTCCTACTCTGATCTATTTGACTTGAGGAGGCCTTAGCTAAATGCCTTTTGGAACTTCGAGAAGACTCTGAACGGTTCTTCTTATGCTTCTTATGCCTTTTGTGACCAGAAGAGGAAGAGGATGATGATGAAGAATCAGATTCATCAGCAGAAGAAACACTTGAAGAGGAAGAAGTTGATTTTCTTCTTTTCTTCTTTAGCCTAAAAAATATAGTTAGCCCATCAAATATGTTAAGTACAAAAATGTTTCTTGATTATCCATAAAGATTCTAGTTCTACTTTGTTCTCTTTAAAGGTTTCATAAAAGCTGTGGCTTTAGATAAGTGATTACTGTAAATCTCAGTTACTACAATATCCAATTTTACTATCACTCATGACTTCTGGGAAAAAAAAATACTGTGTAGATAACTGTCATTGAAAGCAGATCATTATTTCTGAAGAGACAGTCACATTTCCAACATTTTCAAAAAAATTTAAGTCCATCTGAATGTATGAAGGAGAGAAACAAAGTTTTATATCTGCTACCTCTAATAGTTTCTCCACCTCAGCACTATTGACGTTTTCACCTGAATAATTCTTTGTTAGGAAGGCAGGGTGATGGTAGAGGCAGGGGTATCACTATAGGATGTTTAGCAGCATCCCTGACCTCTATCTACTAGATGTTAGTACTACTTCACCAGTTATGATGACCAAAAATGTCCCTGGGGGAAAAAAGGCACCCCCAGTTGAGAACCACTGCTCTAGTTCTAAAACACTTCTCCCCAAATACAGATAATTAAAACAATCTATTATATATTTTAAGATTTTTCTTTTTTGGGGGCAGAATTTTACCTTTAGATTCCACTTTGCTTTCTTTCTTTTACAGAAAAATTTGTGGTACACATACTTACGATGTATCACTGGTTATGTTAATACTTTTTTTTTTACTTACTTTAACCTCCATATGGCACTGTGGTTCAACTCAGTAGCTGCTTTAAGTTAAAAAAATACTAAATATTATAGTTTACCTTTTCTCCTCTTTTAAGAGCTTACGCAACTTTTCTGCACTTGTTTCTATTTTCTTTGTTTTCTGCTTTTCTTCCTTCTCAGCTTGTTTTTCTCTTAATTCCAAAGATTTCTTTTAGAACCCAGATATCGGAAAAAACCACACGTTAAAAATAGCAGAATATATAAAACCCAGTTTCCAAAAGACCCCCCCCACCAGAAACCAAATGGGGTACACCCAAATCACCATATATCCAGCATTAAGTATTTTTAACATGTAAAAATTAATCATACAAGTGTTTGGCATTAATCATTGGAATAGCCAGAACAGCATCGAGGACCATATTGCAGTTGGTATTCCATGAAAAAAGGGGAAGCCATTGCATTGGTACCCATGACCCAGAGTGCAAGAAAGGGAAAAAAATAAAATAAATAATACATGAAAAATTATTTTTTAAAAAAATTGAAAAATTTAGACAGGATGCAAATTTATAAAATAAAATTCAAATAAATTCCATTAAGGTGAATTGAGGGAGGAACCACCATGTTCAAATACAAACCATTTAAAAAATAGCACAGCCCAGTTGGACGCATGATTACATAAGAAATCATTTTCCAGTTTGAGGATGGGGATGAGCAGCACCAGATGTCACAGACACAGCAGCAATGGTCCAATTCAGAAGAAAATGCATGAGAAAACATCATCATCAGTATTACAGGAAAAGGCAATTTAAAATATTTCTCAAAGAGATATTTATAATTAGCTCAATTATAGCAACAGCACTGAATTTGTAACTACTAGGAAAGCTCACTACAAGGATAGTTCGGAAAACCACATACCACATGCAGGCAGTAGGAATTTCTCATAGGGCTATTTTTACTTTTGGGTACCAACTACAAAGGAACTATGAAGTACTGTCAAACCCAAGTAGAAGCTGTATCTAAAAAGACAGTTTTCATAATGTCTTGACTAAGTAATCTAGAATAGTATTCCTTGTAAGAAAGTTAAGTTTGGGTATCAATTTCAAGTATCACTAAATTTCTAAGAGGAAATAAAGAATCACCTGCATATATTTATGAAGCTTCTGCAAAGCATCCTCTGCATCTTTAAAAGTCTCATCCAAAGCCAAAGCTTTCTTATAGTAACTTTCAGCATTTAAAAACTTTTCTTCTTCTTCTAACCTAAATTTGAAACAAAGATTTTGCTTTTCATAAAAATAAAAAAAAAAACCCTCAAATATGCATATAGATCAGAAGCTTATATGAGAGAACTTATTAGAGAATAGCCATGTTTAGTAACATTTTCCAAATTTAGCATTTCCTAAATCATGTACTTCTTACTGCTATTTCTTTGGTAAAAAGATCCCATAAAACAAAAAATCTAAACTCACAGATACAGAGAACAGACAGGTGGTTGTGTGGGGTTGGGAGGGTGCTGGCGAAATGTCTGAAGGTGGTCAATATGTACAATTTTCAGTTAAAAGATAAGTAAGTCCTGGGGATGTAATGTATAGCATGGTGACTTTGGTTAGTAATACTATATTACATACTTGAATATAGCTAAGAGTATATCTTTAAAAAAAAAATTGTTAACTATATGTGATGAGAGATGTTAACCAAATGTTTTGGTAATTATTTTGAAATATATATATATGCAGCAAATCATCGTTGTACATCTGAATCTAATGTTATATGCCAATTATATCTCAATTAAAAAAAAAGTAGCAATTCATTACTGGTAACTAAAGCCATATTGTATGTCCAGCTTTGGGATTTCAGTATGATACATGAAAACACAATTAGCTAATGTCTTTTCTAAATTTAGTATAATCTTGAACTTTAGCATAGAATTACACAGGTTGGTTTTTCCTAGTAGTTTATTAAGAATTTTCCTTTCTGCAGAAAATTTTCCAGGAAAATTCACTGATGAAGTTGGAAATACCAACACATACATGTTATATCACAACTAGCTGGCAGAAAGAATTATTAGATGAAACTCATGTCTCTGCTATGAAAAATTGGAATCAGGAAGTATATACAGAGCAGAAAAGAATTTGGAAAATATTTTCAGTTTTTTAACAGTAGGAAAAAGAAAAAAAAACCCAAAACAAAAAACCCAACCCCACAAAAATCCAAGGGCTTCAACAGGATCACTTTTGTAGCAGACTGGATATGGGCAGAAAGGGATCAGCTATTAACATTTCTGGCTTGGATAACATACAGATCACGTTGCTATCCACTGAGCCAGAAGAAACCAATATGTGGGTAATAAGACAGCCATATTTTAGTAACTATCTACCTAGTGAGAAAGTAAAAAGCTGCTACAGTCACTTGAGTCTAAAGTTAAAGTTGAATTAAAAACAAATATTGCAAAACTCCTTTATGTGGAATTCTGGAATGATCATACAAACTGGATTAATTAGGCAAATTCAAGAAACAGAAAGAAGATAATCCTATTTAAAAAAATTAGCTGCAAAAAGATACTATTGTTATAAATTCTTAATTATTAAAGCAGACTTACTAAAATTATTTATAATGGAATATTATTTCTTCACAATATTTTAGGAATTAGACTAGCCCATTAGTCATTAAATATTTATAACACAAGTACTATGCTAGGTATTTTGCCAGCATATCAGAATAGTAACAAAAATTGCAGGGTTTGTTCTTAATGATTTGCTCTTCCATTTAATCTGAGTTTGTGGATTTTACTGCATAGAGCAGAGCAAACAGCAAACATAAGAGCAAAATAGTCACAATTAACTGCAGAACTCTCAATTCATACTTCTGGCATTATATTACCAGAATGAGAAAAGAATTAGAAATCAAATTCCTACTAAAACAAAAACTTTTTATTTTAATTTTATTTATTTAACATATAATATATTATTTGTTTCAGGGGTACAGGTCTGTGATTCATCAGTCCTACACAATTCACAATGCTCACCACAGCACATACCCTCTCCAATGTCCATCACCCAGCCACTCCATCCCTCCTACCCCGCCCTCCACTCTAGCAACCCTCAGTTTAAAACAAAAACTTCTTCTGTATGTCCAGGAAAAGAGTACTTAATTTCTTGTCCTTTACATTTTTATTTTTACATAATGAAAACAGATGTTCAGAACAATAAACTTAAGACACTAAAATATCTCCAAACTCCAATCATAAAGAACCTCAGTAATACGGAAAAAAAGACTAAAAAGCTTAAAGAGGACTACATTTGAAAAACATTTTAAACCAAAATTGAAACTAAGGGTGTTCTGAATTGAGTTAAAGATGCTATTTCCTTATGTTAAGTACAAGATTTTATTTATAGTAGTTGGATGAACATTAGATCTCTACTTAATTTTAAACAAAATCTTACTTACTGCCCTCCTCTTTCTACAAGTGTCTGGCAGAGGTATTTTCTTGCATTCCTATGAGTTGGACAGTTTTCCAATGCAAGCTCAAAATCTTCAATTGCTTTGTTCAGACTTCCTTTTGTTGCATATCTAGAGATAGGAAATAAATTAGGAGAATTTATCTTGTGAGCTACTCATAAATCTTATACACATTTATCTTATCAATATTCCTTAAAAGCTGTGATTCACTTACAATGCTCCACGAGCTACCAAAGCTTCCACATTTTGTTTGTCTATTTCCAGAGCCTTATTGTATTCATTCATAGCATCTACATGGCGTCCAACCTTAAAATAATCAACTCCAATCTTCACACTAAAAAGATATTTGTAAAGCATCACACACATTTCTCAGAATATCCAAACAATGTTAGCATGAATAAATTTTTATAACAAATCTAATGTGGTTAATATTTAGTCTTCAGTACTCTCAATATACCTAGGAAGTACCCTGCTTTTGGATAATTTCATTAACAAATATTTATGAAATCAATACAACAATATACTAATTCCTTTTGAAAAACATGGAAAATGGTTAAGTCTCTTAAATTTATAACACCATTTACACCTACAAAAAAGTTAATGTCAAAAGGCATCATTTCAATTCATTTATAAATGAATTTGGTCTTAATAATGACTTAAAAATTACTGCCTTTTAGACTAGATAATGCAATTGTTGAAAAACAAAGTTTTCATACCATTTTAAAGCCCAAGATGCAGACTGTTTCTTCCTTAATGCAGAAGCAAAATCTTCTTCAGAAAAGTTTTTGCTATTCAAAGAAAATCAAAGTCAAACGATACATTTCTTTTTTTGGGTAATACTTTATAGATAAAAATTCAACACCGCAAAAGTAAATCCCAGGCAAAAAATTTATATTCCATCCACAAAACAGTATTTTTTTTTCAAATTTTTATTTAAATTCTAATTAGTTAACGTAGCGTGGAATACTGGTTTCAGAAGTAGAATTTTGTGATTCATCACTTCCATATAATACACAGCACTCAACACAGGTGCCCTCCTTAATACCCATCACTCATTTAGGCCATCTCCTCCTAACTTCCCCTCCATCAACCCTCAGTTTTTATTAAGAGTCCCTTATGGTTTACTTCCCTCTCATATAAAACAATATTCTTAAATTCTCAGGAATGACTATTATTATTCAACAGTATTTTTAACATAAATATATAAACATTCTTATAAACTTTGTTCGTCTTTCTCTATACATGTAATCACAACAGAGTCCATTCCAGAAGGAAACTGGGATCACCTGGTTCATTCACTCTTTGGCATATTGCTGCCATCAGGCTTAAAATAGTCAAATATGTCTCTGAGTTATATAGATTTTGAGCTCAGCACCATTTACCTTACCACTTAATAATAACTAATATACTATACCTTTGCAAACCTCTCATTAAAGATGGTGGATTAGATTCATCTATTCCTAGTTTTCCTAGAAGGAATTCAACTACTCCTGGATTAGCAAATCCCAAGGAACTCTGCATGATATTTTCATAGGATTCCAAAGAATTGCTATTTAGTTCAACACTTTTCCTAAAACAACAAAACACATGGAACAAAATATAAAAATGACAAACATAATTAGTATGTCCCATTTCTATAAAAGAAATACTCATATCATTTTTATACATGAAGGTATGGAAATATTATTTTGGCTTCTTAAGGATTATAAAAATAAAATGAGCATATTTTGAAATAAGAGAAATTAATTTTAGAAATTGGACATAATGTGCTATTTTTTAATCAAGAACTGTTTTGTAATTAATTTCTTTAAATCATGTAGATAGGTTACCTGTAGTATAAAGGAAGCTCTTCAGAACTAATTACACCTAATTTAATACCAGACAGATGTGGTGGAAGAGATGAGCTATACAGAGACACTGCAAGCTTTTCATGGTATCTGTCAATATCTTTGATTCCAGCTTAAAAAAATAAGGAAACTAAGCTGATTAACAAGAAAATGCAAACTAACATAAAAATACATAAATCTTTCCAAACACTACTCTCATTAGACAGATTTTCCAAATTAACATAAACAAAAATCTGAGAAATGTTACTTTTTTATTAATATGATGAAAATGATCACCTCGAATAATGTCACCAGTTTGGTAATATGATAAAGGATCCCCATGGTTACTATGAGAAGGTACATCTCTTAATGGACAGAGAGCCTGCAAGGAGAAGTATTTTAAAATGCCAGAAGTATAATTTTTTACCCTAGTTGTTCAGTACAATCAGCTAATAGTTGACAAGAATGTTAAAAAAAAAACTAGCACTCTAAAATAAGGATTTTAATTATAAGCAATGCCTGTACCCAAACATAGTAAAACAAGTTTTCTGGTTCAGTTCAAAAATTAAAATCTCATGAAATTTGCAATTAGTTTCAGGAACCAAATATAAATACGGATTATGAAACAATATTTTTATATTTTATATTTTATACTTGTTAAAGAAAAATGTGAAACTGTCCAGAAAGTAGAATTCTAATGAAAATTAAATGTGAATTCTCCAAAGTTTATGTCCGTTATCCAGTCTATTCTGCTTTTTCTTCCTGGATCATCTGCCTTGACAGACAGCAAATTATCAAATCTTTTAAATTAACACACTATTTCAAATTCAAGACAATTCATCTTTGGCAAAGTATCTTATAATGTATGTGTACAAATAATTTACATTTAACTACTGTAAATATAAAAATAAGAAATTTGTTTCCAAATTATCCACATGTAGGTGTCTAATTCCAAATACTAAATAAGTAAGAACATGTTCCGCTAGAAGAAATATGCCTGGTATACCAACCACTCTCACCATATCCACTGATATCTCTGAGCATTTAAAGAAGGACCCTATCCCTGCCAACCAAAGGAACCAAATAAACCTCCAGAAACCAGAAATAGAGGAGGAAACTAACTAGATAATCGTTACCATTTTTTAAAAAGGAAAACATACTTTTTCTCCAGTTAATATTTATTTTTCAAAACTGTGTCAGCATCGTACACCCAAGCACAAGTGGATGCAAGACATAATTCTTGCATTGACAGGACTCTTACCAAAAACAGAAGCAATCAAATAACTGAAGAGTAACTTACTGTGATTTCTAAGTGAGATATATCTCTTATGACGCCACTGCCTAAACAAATCAACACCATGAAAAACCCAAATTCCCGAATGGAACTTATTCTTCCAATCACTATATCACCCCGCTCGATATCTCGGAAAAACAGCTCTCTCCGGTCCATACTAGGTATCTCCATGAACTGCTCTAAAGGTGGCATGACTGCATAACCATCTGAAAAAAAAAAAAAAAAAAGGAAAATTACTAACAAGAGCATTGTACTTTGCTTCATCCCAGGTGCAGTAAAATACCCCAAACCGCAATCAAAATGTTTTAACAAAACTCACCTTCGTTGTCTTCATTGACTTCAGATGTTGCAGGTGCATTCGATTTCCAGGAAAGTGCAAAAAGCAAATCCGCTTTCTTGGAAATGAATTTTTGTATTTCAATGTTGTCCACTCTCTTCTCTCTTCTTAAAAGGAAACAAAATTTATGAAAACTGGTTTATGGGCAAAACCTTTCAGTACATCCAAGCTTATAAGTTCATGGTTTTCATCGCCCAATCGGGTCCATCCTAAGCTCCGGACCGTACATCCTCCAAGAAAAAGTTTTAATCAGGGATTCCCTCATTCGCCAGCCTGTAGGTGGAGGGCGAGGAAAGTTACAAAGTAACTCCCGAAGCTCCCGATAACGAAGCCCAAGGGATTCTGGCTAAAGATTCCGTACCTCTGTTACGCAGTACCGAAGAAAAAAGTTCAGCCCACATCCCCCCTTTCCCTCACTCCCAGAGAGCGGAGCCTTCTCCAACCCGCCCTCTGCAGCAGCTCCGCAAATCCTCACGTGCTCGCGGCCGCGGCTCTGCTCGTTCTCGACTCAGTCACCCGGCTGCAGCACTGGGGCCCCGACCTGCGTCCCCTCCCCGGTCTCGCAGCGGCGCAGCCCTCGGTCCCATTACCTGCCCTGTAACTGCTGCTGGAGCGCCGGTCCCCGGGCAGGCTCGGCCGCCGACCCCAGGAGGCTCCGGAAGTGCGGATTGTCCTGCTGTTCGCTGCGGAGCAGGGATAGCAGGGACGGCCCGTGGTAGTTCAGTGACTGCCGCAGAAGGTCCCGGTCCATGGTTAGAGGCTGCTGGACCCAACGACAGGTGGACCGCTAGTACCCCGCTCCGTACCCACTACTTCAGCCTGGTGGTCCCGGAGGCTAAGGAATGAGCCTGCAAGAGGCCGGAAGCGCACATCACGGACACTTACACAGCCGTCCCGGAAGTGTTCCGGGACCGCCCCAAGCGGCGGCACCCAGGAGCTGCGCGGAGAAGCTCCGCCTCGGTCTCGCGAAATGGAGCGAGACTACGGAAGCCGGAAGCACTGGGCTAAGCATTTCCTGAGTTAAGGGCTGCGTACCGCTTCGAGGTAGTGATGTGAAGTTTGTTTTTTAAAATTTCTGTGGTGTTATTATTTTTACGTTGAGACGGCCTGGGCTTTAATCTAGGCTAAGTAATAATTCATCCACCTGTTTACTGGGGCGCTTTTAAGTTCCAGTGCCAGGGTGAGAACCCCAAACGAGTTTCAAAGTTTCTTCCTTCAGAGTACTCGCTGGTTAAGTCACTGCCCGCATCTCAGACATAACCACGTAAAAATGACTGCTGTGGGAGAGTTTTTGGTAATCTAAGCCCAGAAGAAAGGAAGGACACTAACATTTATTAAGCACCGGAATTGTGTTCTCTATCCATACTCCATTCATTGTAGTCATTTTTAAAGTTAGCTTAAAATCAGAATGGCTTTAATGTCTAGACATATGCATATATGCATTCTTTTTTATTTTAGTTTGTGGCTTCTAAAAACGTAGTGCCCATAAGATATACAGTGTAGTGTTGTATACATTAAAGTCAATAAACTATAGATAATTAAAGTGATTTACAAAGGTAATTGTGATTTAGGCTTCCCCTCCTCCCCCTTTCTCCTCCCCTTCTTCCCATCCCCCGTTATTGACTTGAGAACCTAATTACCTTAATTCATTTTACTCCCCCTTTAGAGGTTAAGGAAACAGGCCTGAGAGTCTCAATAAATTGCTCATTGTCACTCACTTGGTAAACGTTACAGTTAGGGTTCCAACCTCGGTCTTTAAAGATTTATTTATTTATTTGACGGACAGATCACAAGTAGGCAGAGAGTGAGGAGGAAGCAGGCTCCCCGCTGAGCAGAGAGCCTGATGCGGGGCTTGATCATGACCTGAGACAAGGCAGAGGCTTTAACCCACTGAGCCACCCAGGCGCCCCTCCAACCTTGGTCTTAATAGATCTTCACAAACGCCGTTGCTGGAAAGAGTAAGAGGATATTTATCATATACAAGGCCTAACTTTCTCTGATTTTGAGATAATATGACTTTGTTTTATTTCACTATATTAAAATTTGTGCCACTTAAATATGGATTGTTTAGTACAGTCCTCTTGAACAAAAGTAAACAGTAGCAGTTACTCTGCCTCATCTCCAGCTATGTGTTTTCACTGTCTCATCACCTGCATAGAAGACCCAGTCCAGAATACAGTGTATTCTTTCACACTATTTTGTGAAAAATCCAGACAAATCATTTACGGAGACTTGAGAAGATGCAACGAAGAAAGATGCAAGTTTAAAAAACAATACATTTTAAGCCACTATGAGGAAAGTTTACTTAATGGTACAGACTGATTGGTGTTAAGCTACAGTTCTAGAGAATGGCTGATATTAGGAAAGATGGTACTGTCACTGAAAGCCAACCACAAAAATGAACTATGTAGATATTCCGGTAAGTTACATTATTTTCATTAGAGTTGATCTGTTATTAAGGATCTAATTATCTCTGGAGGGACTGAGAAGCCCAGCATCTGAGAATCAGATGCGAAGACAGTGGCCCTTATCCTGAGAGAGCCAACTTGTGAAGCCATTCTTGAGTAGAACATTCCTTCATCACTATAGGATTTGTCTATTGTTTTTCCTAATTTTAACAGCCTAGTAAACAATGACTCCATGTCTTGAATATCTAAAATTGCTGAGGTATGGGCATGGAAACAGGAGAAAGTAACTGCTTTTAGAGGGTAAGCAGTGTTCCTCAAGAGTGAAATTTATCAAATGCTTGCTGTGTACATAGCAGTGATAATCAAGACTCAAGCTGGGTCCTATCTTTGGCTGGTGTTGGCCTTGAATGGGCCAGCAGTAGTTAAGTGCCAGAGACAACCTTAGTCTTCACATTCCAAATACTACTCCCACAGCATGGGGTTAGGCCTTTTTCAGTTATGGATGGACTTGAGCTAATTTTCTGCTGGGATAGATATACTTTGACTTTGGAGGGGACTGAGCACTATGTGGTTGACATAGGACTGGAGGGAGTGAGGAGAGGATGTGAGGGGAAAGAGTAAGAGGATATTTATCATATACAAGGCCCAACTTTCTCTGATTTTGAGATAATATGACTTTGTTTTATTTCACTATATTAAAAATCTGTGCCACTTAAATATGGATAGTTTAGTACAGTCCTCTTGAACAAAAGTAAACAGTAGCATTTTGGAGAAATTCATTTTGGAGAAACTTGTCCCATGTGCAGGATTTCTCAAGGCAGACATAGACAGAAAACACTTTTCTTTCACTTCTTTCTTTAATTTTTTGTTTACTGACCTTTAAAAGATTCTTTTAAAAATATTTTTTGATTAGTTTTCCAGATTAAGGGTATGAATAATCAAATGACTATATGGGACGGAAGTGAGGTAAGGCATTCAAGACAGTCAGATCTTTGGTGTCTGATCCTGGGCCCATTTTAATGTGGTATCAAATTGAATTTTTAAATAAACATATATGTATGTCTTTTAACATACTCTCTAGGCCTTGGAGATAGAAAAATGAAAACAACTCCTGATTTTTAAGTGGTGCACAGTCCAATAAAGGATTAGACATAAGAAGAAGTGGGTCATGTGGTAAGTACTATTGTTGTGGACACCTACTAGTTGTCTGCTTAGATCCCTTATTTTTCTGGGAGATGAAGTACTGGGAGTTGATGGGGGTAAGAGAGGAGAGAGGGAGGCAAGTATGTGCTTTGCAGGAGTTGGGAGCAATATAATTAGAGAGGTAGAGATGTGAGAAAGAAAGATGTGTTCTGGAAACAGCGAGTGTGAAATTCGGGTAGGTAGAGATATTTTAGTTACAGGCATTTTAATTATGTGTATCATTTCAGGTAGACTGTATATTGGTGGGAAGAGACCCTGTTTCTTCTGTGTGAGAATACACACACACAGACTAAATGCCTGTGCTAAAAACTTAGCTAGAGCAAGGTAGTCACAAAAAGTAAAGGCAAAAGCAGCATATCTTAAAGTAGCTTTTCTTGGCTCCCCCAAGTTTCCCAAAATAACATGCAGAGCTTCTAGTGAGACAATATGTAAAAGATGAGGTGTATCTGGATCTCAGAAACTTGTTTATTGCCACATAGGAAGGACTTACACAAATAACCTATGACTTCATACAAAATCTGTAGACAGGTTTTTTTCTAGTTCTTAATTCTGATGTAAACAATATCAAAAAGCCTCATCCTCCCCTGGAGTTAAGGATGAGGTGTTTGTATCAGGGAAGTGTGGGTGGACCCAGATAAGACCATAAAGGTATGTTAATAATCCTCCCTTTAACTTTTCAGCAATTTTCCCCCCAATTTATTTCTTTAAAAAATCCCTTTTTTAATTGTTTCTTAAGCCAAATTGAGTAAATTTATGGTTTGGAATGAAAGGAATCTTGAGTATACTAGGAAGCCACCAACTAGTAGCTTCTGCTATTTCTACTGCCATTTAAAAAATTAAAAAACAGATATGGAAGGGTTAAGAATAGTTCAAAAACTAACTTTAGAATCCACAGTGTCTTACTGGATATCTAGTACTCTTTCTACCATGCCATACCATCTAGAGGGTCAGCTGAAACCATGCTCTCTAAGAATGTAGTTTGTAAATATACATGTATAGAGCATATTTTATTTTAAAAATACCTATTATGTTAACTTCTAAAGATAGCCTTGAACCTTTTTTCCCCCCTATTATGGGGCCACTTGGTTTCATCCATAGGCACACAGTGCAAAAGGCATCTTTGCTTCCATAGAAGATAGAGCTTTGTTCTACTCAGAGTTATATTTAGAGTCACCCTGGGTTAATTCAGGGAAGAAGGAGGAATACTAAATGGAAAATATGGCTAAATCAGCCAAAAATTCATCCTCATTATTAGAGAAATAATTCAGACTTGTTCTGATAAAGGTTCATTCATGCAGAAGTCTTTGAAAGGATTATACCACCTTTTCTTCTTATTTTTCATATCACAGATTAACACATCCCTTTAAGAAAAACATTGTCAAATATTTATCCACATGAGGGTGCTGTAAGATCGTTGTGGGTATCAAGTTTTCTATCCTTTACCAGAAAACCTACTGCCAATTAAACAAAGATTCAGGAGTAAGTTATTGGGACCTACTGTGTAGAGTCATTTTAAGATAGTTATATCTCTAACACCTTCTCCATATTTTAGTTGCTGGTAAATGTTTTGGTGAGGTTATTATTTTAATATAAGTTAGCTCAGATTTCATGGTCTAGGATTGATTAGCTCAGTAATTTTGAATTTTTTTAAGAGGAAAGATAATCACTAATTTTATTTAGGCCAGTTAGCTCTGAACAGACCCAGGGGTGAATATTGCACAACCCCCCGCATGGGATGAGGGTGTTGGGGTTGTTGTGTTTACATCATAATCCATGTATGACATATGTGGCACTCCCAGAGATGTGCAATACTAGACCATACACAGTGGCCATCTGCAGTGCTATTCTCAGCCAGCCATTTTTTTCCCCATGTTTGCCTATGTTTACAAAAAAGACAGAATAGGATGAGGATATTTCAGAACAAATCCATCTTGATTGTTGGGGAGGAAAAACAGTTAAAAAGACGTGTATGATACATGGAGTAGGTCAGTGTGCTTATCTCCAGGTATTTTGTCCAGAAAGCTTAAAAGATACAAACACACACATTTCTTAGATTCTTTTTGTGGCAGTTTCTCAGAATACTACACCAGCAGGGTACATGTCACGATTATAATCAAGAAAAATTGGCAATTTGATGCTAAATAAATATATTTTTTGTCAATACATTTTGGGTTGACTTGATACTCATTTTTAATGCAATTTGGACATTTCTCTGAAAAAGAGTAATTGATTGCCTTTTAACTTTTAATTAGTAACTGCTTTTTAATTTTGTTGATGGCAGCACCAAAGGAGAATTTTAAGACTAGAAATCTATTACTGTTTTAGTATATTGCCCTATCCTTAATGGAATCCATTGGAAGACTGAGCATGTCTGGGTAAAGATTAAACTATGATCCTATGCACCTTGTTTATTTACTTATTTATTTATTTAATTATAATATAATATAATATAATATATTTATTAAATATTTAATTATCTATTTATTTTTATTAACATAATTTTATTTTTATTAACGTATTTTGTTTCAGGGGTGCCAGGGTGATTCATCAGTCTTATGCAATTCATAGTGCTTACCATAGCGCATACCTTCCCCAAACTCTATCACGCAGCCACCCCATCCCTCCCACCACCCTCCACTCAAGCAACCCTCAGTTTGTTTCCTGAGATTAAGAGTCTCTTATACTTTGTCTCCCTCTCTGGTTTTGTCTTGTTTCATTTTTTCTTCTCTTTATTTATGATCCTCTGCCTTGTTTCTCAAATTCCACATTATCAGCGAGATCATATGATATTGTCTTTCTTATATCAGCTTATTTTGCTTAACATAATACCCTCTAGTTCTATCCACGTTGTTGCAAATGGCAAGATTTCATTTTTGATGGCTACATAATATTCCATTGTATATATTTACCACATCTTCTTTATCCATTTATCTGTTGATAGATATCTAGGTTCTTTCCAAAGTTTGGCTATTGTGGTCATTGCTGCTATAAACATCAGAGTGCACATGCCCCTTCAGATCATTACCTTTGTATATTTGGGGTAAATACCCAGTAGTGCAATTGCTGGGTCCTGGGATACCTCTATTTTCAACTTTTTGAGGAACCTCCATACTGTTTACCAGAGTAGCTGCACCAGCTTGCATTCTCACCAGCAGTGTAGGAGGATTCCCCTATCTCTGCATCCTCACTAGCATCTGTCCTTTCCTGACTTATTAATTTTAGGCATTCTGACTGGTGGAAAGCAGTATCTCATTGAGGTTTCAATTTGTATTTCCCTGATGCCAAGTGATGTTGAGCATTTTTTCATGTGTTGGCCATTTGGATGTTTTCTTTGCAGAAACGTCTGTTCATGTCTTCTCCCTATATCTTGATTGGATTATGCTCTTTGGGTGTTGAGTTTGATAATTTCTTTATAGATTTTGGATACTAGCCTTTATCTGATATGTCATTTGCAAATATCTTCTCCCATTCTGTCAGTTGTCTTTTGGTTTTGTTGACTGTTTCTTTTGGTGCAAAAACTTTTAATCTTGATGAAGTCCTAATAGTTCATTTTTGCCTTTGCTTCCATTGTCTTTGGCAATGTGTCTAGGAAGAAGTTGCTGTGGCTGAGGTCAAAGAGGTTGCTGCCTGTGTTCCCCTCAAGGATTTTGATGAATTTCTGTCTCACACTGAGGTCTTTTATCCATTTCAAGTCTATTTTTATGTGTAGTGTAAGGAAATGGTCCATTTTCATTCTTCTGCATATAGCTGTTCAATTTTCCCAACACTATTTGTCGAAGAGACTGTCTTTTTTCCATTCACATTCTTTCCTGCTTTATTGAAGATTAGTTGACCATAGAGTTGAGGGTCCATTTCAGGGCTCTCTCTATTGTTCCATTGATCTATGTGTCTGTTTTTGTGCCAGTACCATAGTGTCTTGATGATTAGAGCTTTGTAATCGAGCTTGAAGTCTGGAATTATGATGCCACCAACTTTGGCTTTCTTTTTCAACATTCCTCTGGCTATTCAGGGTGTTTTCTGGTTCCATATAAATTTTAGGATTGGTTATATCCCATTTCTTTGAAAAAAGTTCATGGTATTTTGATAGGGATTGCAATCAATGTGTAGATAACTCTAGCTAGCATAGACATTTTCACAATATTTGTTCTTCCAATTCATGAGCATGGAATGTGTTTCCATTTCTTTGTGTCTTCCTCCATTTCTTTCACAAGTATTTTATCATTTTCTGAGTACAGATTCCTTGCCTTTTTGGTTAGGTTTATTCCTATGTATCTTGTGGTTTTGGGTGCAATTGTAAATGGGATCGACTCCTTAATTTCTCTTTCTTCTGCCAATTCAGATGTTGTATAGAAATGCCACTGATTTCTGTGCAATGATTTTATATCCTGACACTTTACTGAATTTCTATATGAGTTCTAGCAGTTTTGGAGTGGAGTCTTTTGGGTTTTCCACATAAAGTATCATATCATCTGCAAAGAGTGAGGATTTGACTTCTTTGCTGATTTGGATGCCTTTTATTTCTTTTTGTTGTTTGATTGCTGAGGCTAGGACTTCTAGTACTATGTTGAATAGCAGTGGTGACAGTGAACATCCCTGCCGTGTTCCTGACCTTAGGGGAAAGCTCTCAGTATTTCCCCATTGAGAATGATAATTGCTTTGGGTTTTTCAGAGATGGATTTGATGATATTGAGGTATGTACTTTCTATCCCTACACTTGGCAGAGTTTTGATCAAGAAAGGATGCTGTACTTTGTCAAATGCTTTTTCAGCATCTATTGAGAGTATCATATGGTTCTTGTTCTTTCTTTTATTAATGTGTTGTATCACATTGACTGATTTGCAGATGTTAAATCAACCTTGCAGCCTTGGAATAAATCCCACTTGGTCATGGTGAATAATCCTTTTAATGTACTGTTAGATCCTATTAGCTAGTATTTTGGTGAGAATTTTTGTTCATCATGGATATTGGTCTGTTATTCTGTTTGGTAGGGTCTTTATCCTGTTTTGGGATCAAGGAGGTGTTGTCCTCATAAAAAGAGTTTCAAAGTTTTCCTTCCATTTCTATTTTTTGGAACAGTTTCAGGAAAATAGGTATTAACTTTTCTCTAAATGTTTGGTAGAATTCCCCTGGGAGGCCGTCTGGCCCTGGGCTCTTGTTTATTGGGAGATTTTTGATGACTACTTCAATCTCCTTACTGGTTTTGCATCTGTTCAGTTTTTTTTTTTTTAAAGATTTTATTTATTTATTTGACAGGCAGAGATCACAAGTAGGCAGAGATACAGGCAGAGAGAGAGGAGGAAGCAGGTTCCCCGCTGAGCAGAGAGCCTGATGTGGGGCTTGATCCCAGGACCCTGAGATCATGACCTGAGCCGAAGGCAGAGGATTTAACCACTGAGCCACCCAGGCGCCCCAACATCTGTTCAGTTTTCTATTTCATACTGGTTCAATTTTGGTGGTTTATACTTCTCTAGGAATGCACCCATTTTTTCCAGATTATCTAATTTGCTGACATATAGCTTCTCATAATATGTTCTTATAATTGTATATTTCTTTAGCATTGCTTGTGATCTCTCCTCTTTTATTCATGATTTTATTTATTTGGGGATTTCTCTTTTCTTTTTGATAAGCCTGGCTAGGGATTTATCAATCTTATTAGTTCTAAGAACTAGCTCCTACTTTCTTTGATCTGTTCTAATGTTCTTTTGGTTTCTATTTCATTGATTTCTGCTTTGATCTTTATTATTTCTCTTCTCCTGCTGTATTTAAGCTTTATTTGCTATTCTTTCTCTAACTTCTTTGTATGTGTATGGTTAGGTTGTGATTTGAGACCTTTCCTGTTTCCTGAGAAAGTCTTGTATTGCTATATTATACTTCGCTCTTAGGACTGCCTTTGTTGTAGCTCAAAGATTTTGAACAGTTGTGTTTTCATTTTTGTTGTTTCCCTGAATTTTTAAAATTCTTTTTTAATTTCCTGGTTGACCCATTTATTCTTTAGAAGGATGCTCTTTAGCCTCCATGTATTTGAGTTCTTTTCTATTGTGACTGAGTTATAGTTTCAAAGAATTATGGTCTGAAAATATGCAGGAAATGATCCCAATTTTTGATACTGGTTGAGACCAGAACTGATCTATTCTGGAGAATGTTCCATGTGTATTAGAGAAGAATGTGTATTCTGTTGCTTTGGGCTTGAATGTTCTGAATATATCTGGAAGTCCAACTGGTCCAGTGTGTCATTTAAAGCCCTTATTTTCTTGTTGATCTTTTGCTTAGATGATCTGCCCATTTTGGTGGGGGGGTGTTAAAGTCCACTAGTATTATTGTATTATTGTCAATGTGTTTCTTTGATTTTGTTATAATAGGCTTATATATGGCTGTTCCCATGTTAAGGGCATAAATATTTACAATTGTTAGATGTTTTTGTTGGGATAGACTCTTTAAATATGATACAGTGCCTTTTCTCATCTCTTATTATAGTGTTTGGTTTAAAATCTAATTTGTCTCATCTAAGAATTGCCACCCCCACTTTCTTTTGGTGTCCATTAGCATGGAAAATGGTTTTCTACATCCTCACTTTAAATCTGGAGGTGTCTTTGGGTCTAAAATGAGTCTCTTGGAGACAATATATTGATGGGTCTTGCTTTTTTAATCCAATCTGATTCTCTATATCTTTGATTGGGGCATTTAGCCCATTTACACTCAGGCTAACTATAGAAAGTTATGAATTGAGTGCCAATGTATTTCCTATAAGGTGACTGTTACTGTATCTCTGTTCTTTTCTGGTTTATATTACTTTTAGGCTCTCTTTGCTTAGAGGACCCCTTTCAATATTTCTTGTAAGGCTGATTTGGTGATCACAAATTCTTTTAGTGTTTCTTTGTCCTATAAGCTTTTTATCTCTTCTATTTTCAATGACAGCCTAGCTGGATATAGTATTCTTGGCTGCGTATTTTTCTCATTTAGTGCCCTGAATATATCAAGCCAGTCTTTTCTGGATAGGTCTACTGAGAGTAATATTTCTACTGTTGTTGGTTACAGACCATTTGTCTCAAGCTGCTTTCAGGATTTTCTCTTTGTCTCTGAGATTTGAGAGTTTTACTGTTAGATGTTTGGGTGTTGACCCATTTTCACTGATTTTGAAGGGGGTTCTCTGTGCCTCCTGGATTTTGATGCTTATTCCCTTCACGAGATTAGGGAAATTCTCTGCTATAATTTGTGTCAATATGCCTTCTGTCCCCCTCTCTCTTTCTTTTTCTTCTGGGATCCCAATTATTCTAGTATTGTTTCACTTTATGATATCACTTATCTCTTCAAATCTCCCCTGGTGATCCTGTAGTTGTTTATCTCTCTTTTTCTCAGCTTCTTTATTTTCTGTCATTTTTTATTTTAACTGGTTAGATTTTATTTCTCCAGAAGGGGATCCTCTAGTATCTTCTATGCTTTTTTCAAGCCCAGCTAGTACCTTTATAATCATCATTCTAAATACTAGTTCTGACATCTTACTAATGTCCATATTGATTAGGTTCCATGTCAGTCCATGTTGCCTCATGTTTTTTTTTTTTTTGGAGGTGAGTTTTTCTGTTTTATCATTTTGTCCAGAGAAGAATAGATGAATGAGAGAACAAAATGCTAAAAGGGTAACAATGACCCCGGAAAAATATATGCTAACCAAATCAGAAGAGATCCGAAACCAGGGGGAAAAGAAAAAAAAAAAAAAGGAAAAAAGAACATGATCAGGCTGGTGAATAGAACAGAGCCACACACTAGATTTTGGGTGTATTTTGTTCTTTTAAAGAAACTGCCTCCCAAAGTTTTAAAGAAGGTAAAACTTAAATATATACACAAAAATTAGGGTAAATACAATGAAGGTATGGAGTATGACTGTAAAAATGAAAATTAAAAAAGATTTAAAAAAGGGAATTGACAAGATAAGAAATTGGTTGAAAAAAGAAAAAAAAATTAAAAAAAAAAAAGGGAATGTGATCAGGTGGGAGTCTAAAACAAAGCCATACACTAGATTTAGGGTATACCTTGGTCTGTTAGAAAAAACTGTATCCCAAAATTTTAAAGAAAGAAAAACTTACATATGTACAAAAAATAAGGTTAAATACAATGAAGGATAGAATATGACTGTAAAAGTAGAAATTAAAAAAGATTTTTAAAAAGGAATTGATAAGATGTTGGTTGAAAAAGGAAAGAGGGAAAAAAGAAATAGAAAAAGAAAAATAAAGAAAATTTAAGAAATTAACTTCGAAAGATGAAATAATCATGGGAAAAAAGCCATAAATTCTGTGTGCTATATTCCCTAAAGCTGGAGTTTTGCAGTTCACATTGATTAGTAAACTTAGCTGTGGCTGGATGTTCTTGCTAATATTCTGAGGGAGGGACATGTTGCACTGATTCTCAGATGTCTTTGCCCCAGGTGGAATTGCACCATCCTTGCTAGAAACAGGCTAAGTAACCTGCTTGGGTTTGCTCTTGATAGCTTTTATTCCCTGAAAGCTTTCTTTGCAGCTTTAGAGGAAGAGAATAAAAATGGTGGCCTCCTAATCTCTGGAGCTCTTGAAAGACCCGCGGATCCCCTTACCCAAGAATTCAACACTGCCACAGGATGCAAACAGCAAGAGGTTCTTTATTGTAGCGCGGGCGCCTGCGGGTGGTCAGCAGCTCCTGCTAGCTGAGCACACCAGGCTGGGGTGGTGCAGGATTTTTATAGACAGGTACAAACAAGTCCCGGATGGGACGGGGCCGATTGGCTGACAATTTGAACATTTGAAAAAAGGCATACTTGGTGTTAGCGGATTGGCTTTGGAAGACCCCCTCACGCGAAGAGAAAGGCGGGAAGGGGAAACAAAGAGGGGAAGTTTGACCTTATTACTCAGCAGAAAGACATCCTGTCTACGTGACTATGCAGCCCCCTGTCTACGTGACCTACGTGACCATGCAGCCCCCTTGCCTGCGTGACCATGCCTCGGCTATTAGGAGAAGGTATCTTGTTCAAACAGGAGACAAGTATCATGCCCTAAAAGCCAAGGGGTTACAGAAAGGCAAAAGAGCAGTTACATTGAATTCAACCCTGGGGGAAGGGTCTTTTCATTGCAAGGGGAGGAGGGGTACTCTTACACAACAAAAGAGCAGTTAATTAGTTAACGACGGGGGGGGGGGGGGGGGGGGGGGCGGGGCGGGGTCTTTCACTCTGGGCCCACTCCTCAGTGCGCCATCAGAGAAAAGCAGTCACTTGTGTCTCCCTAGTCTCTGGCTGTACTCTGTGCTCACCTGGCCTGTGACTGAACTTTTCTATCTCTGGCGCATAACTCCATTTGGAGTCTCCAAACCCAGCAGATTCCCATGGTGGGTTCCTATGCAGCTCCTCCTGGGAGAAGAAGGGGAGTTCCCCGGATCTGCCACTTATTGTGTCCCTACTTTGTCCCTACTTGAAGACTAATGGCCCTACTGTGCTGAGAGTCACAGTTTATGGCAACCCTGAGCTGAGAGCCCACTCTCTGGCTCTATTTTTGTAGCTGTCTTCCCTGCTCTGATTCCTGGGACATCTGCCACACTCAGGCACCCACAGTATTTCTCTGAGGATTCCCCCTGCCCCCATCTTAACCACTGGAGTGATGTCCCTTAACAGAGCAAACTTTTTTCTTTTTTTTAGTGTTCCAAGATTCATTGTTTATGCACCCAGTGCTCCATGTGCTCCATGCAATATGTTCCCTCCTTAATAGCCACAACCAGGCTCACCTGTCCCCCCTCCCATTTCCCCTCCAAAATTCTCAGTTTGTTTCCCAGATTCCACAGCCTCTCATGCTTCGTCTCCTCCTCTGATTTTCCCCAGTTCATTCTCCTTTCCTTCTCCTAATGTCCTCCATGTTATTCCTTATGCCCCACAAGTAAGTGCAACCATATGATAATTGACTCTGTCTGCTTGACTTATTTCACTCAGCATAATCTTCTCTAGTCCCGTCCTTGTTGATACAGAAGTTGGGTATTCATCCTTTCTGATGGAGGTGTATATATGGACCATATCTTTATCCATTTGTCTGTTGAAGGGCATCTCAGCTCTTTCCACAGTTTGGCGATAGTGGCCATTGCTGCTATGAACATTGAGGTACAGATGGCCCTTCTGTTTACTACATTTTTATCTTTGGGGTAAATACCCAGTGGTGCAATTGCAGGTCATAGGGTAGTTCTATTTTTAATTTCTTAAGGAATCTCTACACTGTTTTCCAAAATGACTGTACCAACTTGCATTCCCACCAACAGTGTAAGAGTGTTCCCCTTCTCCCCATCCTCTCCAACACATGTTGTTTACTGTCTTGTTAATTTTGGCCATTCTAACTGGTTTAAGGTGGTATCTTAATGTAGTTTTGAGTTGAATCTCCCTGATGGCTAATGATGATGAACATTTTTTCATGTGTCTGTTAGCCCTTTGTATGTCCTTTGGAGAAGTGTCTGTTTATGTCTTCTGCCCATTTTTTGATGTGACTATCTGTTTTGTGTGTGTTGAGTTTGAGGAGTTCTTAATAGATCTTGGATATCAGCCCTTTGTCTGTAGTGTTATTTGTGAGTATCTTCTCCCATTCCATGGGTTGCCTCTGTTTTATTGACTGTTTCCTTTGCTGGGTAGAAGCTTTTTATCTTGATGAAGTCGCAAAAGTTCATTTTCGCTTTTGTTTCCTTTGCCTTTGGAGACATGTCTTGAACAAAGTTGCTGTGGCTGATGTCAAAGAGGTTACTGCCTATATTCTCCTCTAGGATTTTGATGGATTCCTGTCTCACATTCAGATCTTTCATTCATTTTGAGTTTATCTTTGTGTATGGTGTAAGAGAATGTTCAAGTTTCATTCTTCTATACATAGCTGTCCAATTTTCCCAACACCATTTATTGAAGAGACTGTCTTTTTTCCATGGGATATTTTTTCCTGCTTTGTTGAAGATTTTTTGACCATAGAGTTGTGGGTCCATATCTGGACTCTCTACTCTGCAGAGCAGAGAAGAGATCTAATATAATCTCCCAAGGCTCTTGCCACCTATATAACTAAGGGGTTGGACACAGCAAACTTTAAGATTTAACCCTTTATGTTCTCTATTTTATAATAAAAACAATCGAAGTGCTAAAACTTCATGTCTCTCTTTAAGCCACTATGCATCTTTTTCTATGAAATCGGTATGATTTTTTTTTTTCCTATTGCATTGCATTGCTGTTAAGTATGAGTTCCTACTGTGGATGGTCTCTTTAAATGAATGAGTTTCTCTTGTTCCAGTTGGTTGTGGTTAGAAAAGAGACCAGCAGTATTGAATCACCATATTGTATACCTGTTAACTATACTGGAATTAAAATAAAAATCTGTAGATAGATTTGTAGATAGATAGATATATGTCACAGAGAGAATTTGGCTGGTTAGTCTCACGTAGTCTCAGTGTGACAGTTCCATGATGTAGTCCATGCATTTGGCATCCTATTTTTCAAGAGTAAAAATTCAAAGCAGATTTAGCAAACAGGTAGGCACTAACCAAACTAGCTAGACGCTGATTTAGAAACCATATTCATGATATTTAATGGTGAAATATAGATGTCATGTGGACCAGAAGCTTATATTGAATATAATATATTCTCCCATGAGAAGCCAACTACAGTTGTTTATTTGTAAGCATGGAATCAGAGCAAAAGCAGTCTTTTGGGTGATATTAATGACTAATTCCTTCAAACTGTATAATCTGGTACATTTATTTCCTCTATATGAGTATTTCCATTAAAGCTATCAGATAATCTGTGCACATAGGCACCCCAATCCCTCTCACCCTCCCTTTCTCCCTCTCTGTCTCTTCTTAAAAGATTTTATTTATTATTTTTGAGAGAGAGAAAGAATGAGAGAAAGAGAGAGCATGAGAGGAGAGAGGTCAGTGGTAGAAGCAGACTCCCTATCAAGCAAGGAGCCCGATGTAGGACTCGATCCCAGGACTCTAGGATCATGACCTGAGCTGAAGGCAATCGCTTAACCAACTGAGCCACTCAGGTGCCCTCTCTTTCTTTCTTTATTAGCAGTTATATTCTCCATATACATATAACTGCTGCTTTTGAAGGATTTTTCATTTTACTTTCTTAAAATGGAAGCCCAGTATACAAAACAGATAACTGTAGAACTACCTTTGTTGAAGCAGTGACAGAGAGATAGTGAGAACTCAACCTATTAATCCCCTCTACCTGCACCCCAACCGTGCATGTATTAAATGATGTCTGGAGAGATACCTTTAAGGACTATCTCAGCCTTGTTAATGTTACTTCTTCAGGTGGAGTTCAATATCATTGATTATGTTTCAGCTTAAGTTATTATCATATTCTGGTCCTTCTTCTGTAGGTCTATACTATGTCACTCTGGAACTGAATATTTCTCAAACTCTCCAGCCACACACTGTTTTATCCTTTGCTTGTAGCCGCTTCCACAAATGGTGATTCTTGTGCATTATGCTTGGTCCTTCTAGGTTTCACTTTCTCAGAAGCTAATCTGGTTTCCAAGTTCAGGAGGGCTCTGTTCTTTGCCCTAATAAATTCACTACGAATCCCTTTATGATATGGTCTCTGCCTATGTATACTACCCTATTTTCAACCATCTCTATAAATCATTAGGCCCTGACCACATAGATTTTCTTTCTTTTTTCTTTCAACCACATAGATTTTCTGATATTTTCCAAATACTCCAATTTTCTCCCCACTTTAAAGTTTCTGTACTTGCTATTTTCTGAAATGCTCTTCCCTTACTTTTTAAAATTTTCTTTTTATTTTCAGATCTCAGCTCAAAGATAGCTTGTTTATCACAGCACTCTTTTTTTTCCATCAAAACAGTTATCATAATTTATTTCCTTATTATCTGTATTCCCCACTAAGATCCATGAATGCAGGGTCTTATCTGTCTTGTTCATGCCTCCGGACTCAATAACTTACTCAGTGCCAGCATATATCAGGTATTAAATAAATATGTTTGAGTGAATCAATGACAATGTACAAATGCGTGTATATAGATATCACATGCAGAGTAAAAGATACGTCATAGTGTGTCATATATGTTTCTATTTTTTTCTTCTCTTAGTTTGCATTTGATTTTTGTCTTTTACCTTTTGTTAATTGTTAATTTCATTGTGTCTCTAAAAGTGTTTTTTCTGATGTTCTGGTGTTCTGTGCATACAGGACTAATATCTGTATCTTTGTTGTATTAGGCAGGGTTCTCCAGAGAAACAGAACCAGGAACATGTGTGTATATGTATAGAAAGAGATTTATTTTAAGGAATTGCCTTATGTGATTATGAAGGCTGGCAAGTCCAAAATCTGCAGTGTGGGGTCATGGGCTGGAAATCCAGGAAGGGCTAATGCTGCAGTTTAAGCATGTGGGAGACCAAAGAAGAGCCATTGTTGAAGTTCAAGTCTGCAGGCTATCTGCTGGCTAAACTTGGCAGGCTGAATTCTTTTTTGCTCAAGAGAGGTCAGTCTCTTTGGTGAGTGCTGTGAAGTGTGTAAACCTGGCGATTCACAGACCTGTATACCCCTGGGGATAAAAATATATGTTTATAAAAAATAAAAAATTAAAAAAAAAAAAAAAAAGAGAGGTCTCTTGATCTGTTCAGGCTTTCACCTGACTGGGTGACGCCCACCCACATAATGGAGGGCCTTCTGCTTTCTCAAAATCCATCAATTTCAATGTTAATCTTATCCTAAAATACCCTCACAGAAACATCCAGAATAATGTTTGGCCACATAACCAGGCACCATAGCCCACCCAAGTTGGTGCAAAATCAACCATTGCTGTCATGTTGTACTTCAATGTCTGTCATTTTAAGACACTGAGTTTTATTTGGAGTAATACAATCTCTTGATGGTGAAGCAGCTGGAGAACATATTATATGAAGAATAGCTGAAAGAACTGGGAATGTTTAGAAATTCTCCATTGACCAATATACCGGGTTCTACTCTTGTTCATACTTCATGTCTTTCTGAGTTGAATTATCACTTCTTACTAATATCAGAATTGTAATATGGATTATAAACATTTCATTGTCTTTTGGCTTGAAATTAATTTCAATTAAGGGCCTTTCAATTAATTTCAATTACAGAATTTCTAATCCTGTAATGCTTTTATTTTTCTATTTCTAATATCTAGAACTTAAGGAGATTTCTTATCCACTGCAGTGACTTCTGCAAGATAACTTCCATGTTAGCTGGGTAAAAAATTTTCTACCATTTTGCATGAGTCATTGACTCCAGTTCACTTCCTTTTTTGGGCTGTAAAACATCACTTCCAATTGTAGCAGCCCAGGGTTTTGCTGTTAACCATTTCAAACCCATTTCTGTGGCTACATTTGAACCTTTTGCCAATAATAATAAACAAAACCAAACACTGTGATGTTAGGAAAGTTTTCTTGGTTTTGTTTTTGTTGTTATTTTTCTATGACACTTAGACCTTTCATTAGCTGGTGATCCAGAATTTATTGTATTCATTTTCATTGGTATCATGTTCCCTAGAATGAATATGAGAGCCATAATTCATTCATTCACCTAATATTTATTGAATATCTACTTGTTCCAAGCAGTTCTAAGTGCTGGGAATTCAGTGATGAACAAGTCATAGAAACATCCCAGTTGAAAAAAGGTAACATAAATGGTTATTGCTGATTATCACTAATTCTGTATCTGTGGACTTAGATATGGAAAAAGTGGATTATTTTTATAGCTTTTATCAGTTTCACAGTACAAAAGATCTAAAATCTTTGTTACAATTCGAAGATTTGGAGGAGAATAAAATTCATAATAGTATAGTATAATTTCACAGTAACAAATACCATTGCATTGATCATCTCTGTGTAATTAAAATATTTCCAAGCCTTTGTCTTTGGCTTTTACTTCTGGCCAAATTAAGGAAAACTCATTTCCTGAACTATATAACAAAAGAATCTCTGAGACCCTTGGAATTAGTAGCATAAGAACTGAATCAGTGATATTTTTTACCATCTACTATAAATTTATTTCATAGAATATCTGAATTAACATAATCCCCTTTCCCACATTTCATGGAGAGAGAGTAGAATTGTGAGCAAGTGTTCTTATGATAGGTTGTATTATAAATGATTAAATAAAAATATATTTTTTGCAAAAATACTGAATGGATTGATATCATATTGCTGCTGAAATTCTCTGGGCAATCTCATTATTTATAAATCTATTTACCTATTCATCTTTTTCAAACATTGACACCTTACCTCTTCTCAGAACTCTGAAACTTTTTGACATGCTTTTCTAGTTAGGCTGAATATACTCTCAGTTTTCCTAAAACTATCATAAATTTTCATTTCAGTTTCTCTTAAGACTTTTGCTAGACCCATGTTCACCTAGTGCATGTGACACTTCTTCTCTAGGGCTAGCCTTACTACATCATATTGCAAGTCTTGGCAGGAACCAGGAACCAGGAACTTAGATGTTCCTCACTTGAGCCTCTATTTGCTATCTTCTAGTGCACAATATTTTATTTTCCCCAAGTCATGCAGTAAGGGGACACCAGCTCCTTAATCTGTCACTGACCGCAGGTTCCTATGTTATTGAAGTGTGAGACTCCTTAGTTTTATTATAAAGGAGGAGAATTTAATCCTTCCTTTGTTCTCCAGGAAGTCACGAAGTCATGTTTACTTCTAATCTTTTCCCTTCGAGTAAGTTCTTTTCTGTCTTGTTTTGTGGATGAATCTTCTAGTCTTATTTTCTACATCGGCTATCTGCATTATAGTCATTATAGTAGCAAAACTATTAACTATAAATATAGTTTTTAAATCTATGGAAGTTGGAAATAAGTTGTGACAATATGATTTATGAATTATTATTTGTTTTTTTTTTCTGGCCCAAATGATTAAATGGTGATTCTCTCCTCAATTGAACACCTGCATAGAAGGATACCCATTATTTTAGGGACTGCCAATAATATTACAAATGGAAAAAATCAAAAGCCTTAACTTTTGCTTGTAGCTATGACTGGTACCAGACTAACCCGTTTGTTACAAACAACAACAACAACAGCAACAACAAAAACCCTGGACAAAATATATGAAATAACTGTTTTCAGATTATATCTGAGAGTGTCTGAGAGAAGGAAGTCAAGCTGGCTAAGTCCTACAATTGCCCAGTGTTCTGGCTGGAGGCATTTACTAGACAGCAATACAGAGAGGTAGAATCAGAAAGAGCATGGCAGCTTCACTGAGCAGAGGAGACAGAAAACAGTTTATGGAGTCTTAAACAGTTAGGTTTTATTGGGCAGAAGGCCAAAGAGGAGTGAGCTAAGCAGGAAAAGAACTGGAAATTCACGTAGATGTCCCTTTGAGTATTTGATTGAATGCTAAGCTGTATGTATATAGGAGAAGACCTCACAGGGCCAGATAAACAGCAACTACAGGGAAACTGTAAGCTGGGCAACAATCAGAGTTTCACAGGTTTAGGGATGTTTGAATTCTGACCAACTAAGGTGGATAGGCCTTTTGACAATCAGAATTAAATAGAGATCCTAAAAAGGCTATACTTTTAGTTTTAGTTCTGAGGGCTGAAACTAGTCATAAAGTCTGTTTTAGAGCCACTCTAACAAAGTTGAAAAGAAGCTTCAATATGATCGAGTTAATTTCCAAGTAAATTAATAGCCTGCCAGAATAATACTCAGCTCCCTTTAATGAAACTTTGTACTCACTCAGCAATAACTTTCACTATGTCCAACATCCAGAAAAAATCACTAGACATGCAAAGAAGCATGAAAATGTGACCCATAGCTAGGTTAAGAAAATCTATCAGTAGCAACAGAAATGACTGAGATGATGGAATTAATAGATAAGGACTTTTAAAGCAACTATTATAAATATGCACAATGATTTAGAGTGGAAATGAAGGGAGAGGCAAGGAAAGAGCTTTAGAATTTTTTGTGTAAATTTCTGCCTTGGAATAAATTTTGGAGCAAGCATAGGAAGAGAGAGGTAATAGATCCCTTCTTCCCATCTTTCTCTGATAGGTTTATTCTCTGTGAATCACCCTTTCTCTCTGGGACTCTGGTAGACTTGCTGAGGTTCACCACACCATAGCAACTGGAGAGTAATGGTATGGCACAGCAAGTGCCTGCTGACAACCCTCATCTAAGAGGTGTATGAAAAGCAGTGAGCAGTTCTCTGTTTTGACAGAAGAGAAAGGTGAGAAATGAGGACTCAGCAGACTCTCAGGAGGTTTACCAGTCTCTCAGCCAGGGTGAGAAGACCCTTCAGAAAGATGGAGAGAGATCAAGAGGATGCTGCCACATCTCAGATTATTGATATAGTGGGGAAACATGATCTTCAAGGATACCAGCTTCAAAAATGAGACCAGTTAAAATCCAAAGTGGATAATCGTCCTTCTACCTGGATGTTATAGTGGCATTATTTAAGTCTCCCAGCCCAACACCAACCAGGGAGGAGAAAGAGGACAAAGGGAAAGCAATCTTAAGTAGTACACTATCCCCCTGGTCCCCCATCCATGGTTTCACTTTCTGTAGTTTCAGTTACCATGGTCAACTGCAGTCAGGAATCAGATGATCCTTCCTCATGATGAATGGTCAGAAGGTCAATAGTAGCCTAATGCTAAGTCACACTATCTGTATCATTCATCCCATCATGTAGGCATTTAAAGTCTCATAACATCTCAAGAAAGACAAATACAGTACAATAAGGTATTTTGAAAGAGACAGATTACAGTGCTCAACATCACTCAGCATTGGAGAAATACAGATCAAAACCACAGTGAGATACCCCCTCACACCAGTCAGAATGGCTAAAATTAACAAAGCAGGAAATGACAGATGTTGGTGAGGATGCGGTGGAGAAAGGGGAACCCTCCTACACTGTTGGTGGGAATGCAGGCTGGTGCAGCCACTCTGGAAAACAGCATGGAGGTTCCTTAAAAAGTTGAAAATAGAGCTACCCTGCGACATGGCAATTGCACTACTGGGTATTTACCCTAAAGATACAATGTAGTGATCTGAAGGGGCATGTGCACCCAAATGTTTATACCAGCAATGTCCACAATAGCCAAACTATGGAAGGAACCTAGATGTGTGTGTGTGTATAGATATATAGATAGATAGATAGATAGATAGATATATGCATATATATATGTATATGTAAATATATACACACACACACAATGGAATACTATGTAGCCATCAAAAGACATGAAATCTTGCCATTTGCAATGATGTGGATGGAACTAGAGGGTATTATGCTAAACAAAATAAGTCAACGGGAGAAAGGCAATTATCATATAATCTCTCTGATATGAGGAATTTGAGAGGCAGGACAGAGGGTTGTGGAGGATAGGAAGGGAAAAAATGAAACAAGATGGGACCGAGGGAGACAAACCATAAGAGACTCTTAATCTTGAGAAACAAACTGAGGGTTGCTGGGGGGTGGGGAAGAAGGGATAGGGTGGCTGGGTGATGGACTTTGGGGAGGGTATGTACTATGGTGAGTGCTGTGAAATGTGTAAGCCTGATGATTCATAGACTTGTACCCCTGGGGCAAATAGTACATTATATGTTCATAAAAAAAAGAGACAGATCACATTAATAAAACATTTATAATAATGTATTATTAAATTATTCTATTTTATTATCAGTTATTATTGTTACTCTCTTACTCTGCCTAATTTATACATTAAACTTAATCATATATATATATATATATATATATATATATATATATATACATAGTATATATAGTGTTCAGTACTATCTACAATTTGAGGCATCCACTGGGGGTCTTGGATGTGTCCCTGCAGATGAGGGGAACTACTGTATTGAGGTTTTCATTTTGGTATGTCTCAGTTTGGTTCTTGTTAAACAGGCTAAAAGAAAATGATTTCCTGCTCCCCAATTGCTTTCCTAAGCATCTAGTTTTAGATTCATTACTAGATAATTTTAGAGATGTGCTCATTCTGTAGAGGAATAAACATGAAGCCAGGCTACCAACCTATGAGAAGCTAATGAACCTTGTGTAGGTAAGCGATTTAAAAACTAATATGTAGGTACATTATTGAGAGGAAAGGTAAAAAAGTACAGTAGACAGCTAAAAATAGTCTTCTGTATCACTTTAGAGATGTGGTGATTAAGTACTTGCTTTCTTCGCTTTATTTTATCAGCAAATACACAGCTGCAATAATAAAAAAAAAAAAAACCCCTCCACTTAGTCCATGTGATCTGAGCACTGAATCTTGTATCTACCTGGCTAAAGCTTTTTTTCCCCATAACAGAAAGATGTAAGTAGGGTATACCTCTAGGCTCAGCCTTAATGGTCCCTTGCCACTTGTGTGATAAAATTCACTATGGTCTGCAAGTTTATTTAGTGTCTCTGGTTAAAATATAATAGTTCTACTCATTATCTTATTCCACTGTAATTTCTGTGGGACATAGCTTTTCATTTCTTCAAGATTGATTTTAAAATGCTATCTGGATTTAGGTCACTTGAGCTTTGATTCTCAGTTTCTAAATAATCTGAGCCTTTCCACCTTTAAATTTATGTGACAGTGTGATAATTTGGGTTTCAAAACCATTTATGTTAGGAAAAAAAACCCCGATACTTTTTCAGAGAAAGATACACCAAAGTGTAATTTTATCACTATTAACATCAAATTGACTTATTAATTCATCCTTGTGTACCAATAGTTTGGGAGGAAAATTGAACTAACAACTGAAACAGAAATGGCTCCTTTTTTTCAGGAATTAACAACCTAAAAAGAATATGCACAGTGCTTATAGATATAGAAAGTTAATATAAATGTAGTGTAGCACAACAAACAAATCAAATTATTACATGATAGGGAGTTTTATATGCATACTTATATAGGTATTAGCATATATATGTATATGCATATATAAATGTGTCATGGCATCATTGGCATAAAATGTGGAAATGAGAAGAAAGGTGGAAATTGTTACCACATTTTTCTAATGCTACTTTATCAGCCCGAACTAATGGATTCATATATTCCTGAATGTCATGATAATTGAGAGCTGAGAAGCAAATTGGATTGCCACATAGGCCTTAGTGGTTATTTACTGTATTTTAGCTGCCTAGTATCCATTTTTCTTAATTCTGGTAACCGTATTCACTCTTCCCCCATTCTCTGTCCAGTATCCACTCTTCCCCCCATTCTCTGTCCTTGGGCTTTGGGTGTCTTATACTGTTGAGTCTAAAGATAGATATATGACTTAAGTCAGTCATCATGTTTTGTTCTTCTAATAAATTTGATTGGCTTAGGAATGGATAGTGACTTGGCCCCTGAGGGCCAAATCCAGGAATTCTGATTAAATTAAGAACTTTGTGTTTTTTACTTTATTATTATTCTTTTACTATTTTTTCTGGACTTCAATCTTAAACTGCTGTCAGATATTTTGCCACCACATGGAGACTGAATAAAGTCTACATGGAAGAGAGCAGAGCTGAGAGAGAGCTGAGAGATGGAAAGATACTGAGCCTCACTCGCATCCTTTGAGATGTTAGAAGAAGCTGGGCCTAAAGATAGAGCTACATCTACAGTTTTCAGATACATAAGTCAGATATATAAGTTACCTTCTTTACTTAGACAGGCTTAAGTTAGATTTTCTGTTACGTGCAGCAAAAGAGTACTACATTGGGTATTTTCCATTTGTCCTTCAGATTCACCATGTACTCTTTGCTCTCTGTGCCCTAAGGTACTGACCTAGCTGAACTATATTAAAGAGTTCTTTTGCCCTCTGGCTTCTAGTTATGTTCAGCCAATGGGAATCTCCCTGTAGTGTACATCCAGGGCATTTATTCTGTAGGAGTCTCCCTGATGGATCATAGGTTGGCTGATCTGGTCCCTCTTACAAATGCTATAGATCTTCTCTAGTGCCCTTCTCTTTCCAGATTTGAGCAGCTGTTCTCTCCCTTCACACCATCAGAGGCAGGGTAGTAATACTTCCTCACAATTGCTACCCATGTGGTAAAGCATTATTCCTAATTGATTTCCCATAACACTTCCCATGCTCTTCTAGTCTACTAAGTTTTCCTCAATTATCTAGTTTGAGTGACCCATCTCTTCCTGGTAGGACCTGAGTGATATTTATCTTCGTTTTCAAAATAAGTGGAAAATGATCCCAGAGTCCTGGGATTGAGCCCCTCATCAGGATCTCTGCTCAGTTGGAAGCCTGCTTCTCCCTCTCCCTCTGTGCCCAGCTTGTGTCTCTCTCCCTGCCAAATAAATAAATTAAAAAAATTTTTAAAAAATAAGTGGTTAATGTACTAGTTTTAAAATTCATCATCAGTTCTTCTATTTGAATATTTATTTCTTCATAGTGAATGCTTAATTGAGTATCAAGAGTTCAAATTTTTTCAATACACAGAATTTTAGTTAAGTCTTTAGTGAAGAGAAGTTATGTATGTTGTATTTATATTATTAGCTGGCACTTATTTTTAGATTTTGGGTTCCTTTCCAGTCTGTTACTCCAGAAACTAACTTTTAATGCAACCATGGTGGAATCCTTCTTCCTTATCTGTGGTAGCTGTGTGTAAGTATCACGGTGCTCTCACAAATGTACATTTTGACCTCTCCAGGTTCTAGAAAGAGGATTACTTGAATTTCCGTGAATAAATGAATAAAGAAATAACCTAGAAATGCACACCAAATTAAATTGCAGCAATTTATATGCAAGTAAAACTTCATTTACACTCAGTGAATTTATATCCTGTGGTTAGTTGATCAAAAATTTCTCCTAGGAAAGTTGGCAATATTAACAACATTGCAGATATATGTTAAAAACATCCCATATACCTTGGAAGGCACAACTACAATATGCTAATTTCAAATTTATTCATTGAAGTAATTTCTGAAGAACTTAATGAAGTATCATGTAATTAGTCTGTATATAAGATTATTTTAACATTCTCATTCAAATTTTTACCATAGTTAGCCTTCTCTTTAATTAATCTGAATTATGAGCACTGATAAACATTTTTAGTGATACAGTATCTAAAAAAAATGAACTAGCTGAACATATATAAAAGATTAACAATAGGTGGTTATTCAATACTAGCCTGAAGGTATAGACTATATTGAGTAGTGTAGATGAACCAGAATATTATTTGTACTTTATGTTGAGAGCACTTTACTACATTAATCAAGGTACTTTCTTACCTCATCTGGTTTTCTTGGCTCTTCACTTAAAGCATGACTTTCACATTTGGACAGCAGTTTGAGCTAATAATAAGAATATGATTTTTTAAAATCATATCATCTATTGATGGTGATAATGCAACAAAATATTTGAAATTGCTGTTGACCTAAGAAACATATATGTAAGCCATAACATTGCTATGCATGTAGCACACTTCCTCTCAATCTCTTTCAACAGTAAAATAGCACAAAAAATATGTGCCAGTCTTCAGAGAAATTGATTAGATTTAAGAAAATATATATTATAGTGATAAGTTACACAAGTGTTCAGTAATAGAAATTAGTGCTCTGGTGTGCTAGGTAACTTTACTGATTAAAAAGTATAGTAAAGTATGGTTCTTGCTCTTATGAAGAACATAATGTAATCTAAGAAAAGTCAGCTATCAACAGGGGGCAACATTAGAAGCCATGGCATTTCAGAGGACAGGATCACTAAGGACTGTTAGATGAAGAAAGAGGCAGTGCATATGGAATGCCAGCCATGGTTATCTGTAATGTGGGCTTTAGTCCTGCCTACATCACATGCTAGGTGAGTGACCTCCGCTAGAAGTTTTGAGAGAAGGGTCTCAAAATAAGAATGATTAGTTATTTGACTGCCCCACAAAATCATTGGGAAGATCTGTCTCATACCCTTAACTTCCCCCCACTAAATTATCTTTGTTTCTCCTTCAGTTTTCTCTGATATGTTTTCTATAATTCCGTCTTTAGCCATCTTTTAAATTCTATAATCTCTCCCAAACAAACTTCCTGGATGTACCAAAGGTCCCCTAAAACTCCACATCTGAATTGATAATTAGACTTATTAGACAGAATGTGTTTAAGATGATAGCAGAGTTTTCCCAGTTGTAGTTTTCACACCTATAACTTACTTAGCAGGAATATGTGGTCATATTTTCTTTTTCAAAAAAGTAACACCCAGCATCAGCTTGTAGGAAAAATTAGAGGGAGAAGGAATGGAGAGTCTAGGCAAAAGATTTTAAGAATCTGTGCTCAGACAGTGGTAGTGAGAATAGATCATAGGGCCAGGTTAAAGAGGTATTTAGGAGAATAGGCAGATCTCTACATCACCCACCCCATGTTTTGGAACATAGGAGTATTGGGATAATATAATTTTTGGAAGTTTGCTAGGATTCCTTGTCAAACTGTTTTGCCTTGTGCTTTTTGTGGGCTAGTGTCTTGATAAACTATTTGTATTTGTTCAATGGAATTTAGTTTGTTTGACATTCTGTTTCTACGAGGGTCAATTGTTGGAACGTATATTTCATCTAGGTTTCATAGTTTATGTGCACAGAGTTGTGCCATACAATGTCTTAAGATTTTAATTTTAATATTCTTTTTTTAACAGTTATTTACTTATTTCTTATTTTGCATATTTTTGCTTCTGTTTTGCTTGATTAATTAGTGGGTTCTGGATTTTGCTGATTCTTTCCAGAAAACCAGCATGTTGATATATTTATAATACTTTTTTTGTTTAAAACTTGTCATTTTTTCCATTATTTTATATATTTCCTTCTTTCTGTGTTCTGTTTCTTTTTAACTGCTCTAAAGCTTATATTACTCTTGAAGAAATGACATTGTTGTGATATTAAATAAATACTATTCAAGAACAAGGAATGTCTATTATTCAAGTAGATATTTATATTAATTCTTTCATTTTTTGTGTATGTATAACCATATTTGGCTATGATTTTTCTTACTGGTCTTTACTTTAACTGCTTTTTTTTTAAAAAAAGATTTTAATTGTTTATTTGATAGACAGAGATCACAAGTAGGCAGAGAGGCAGGCAGAGAGAGAGGGGGAAGCAGGCTTCCTGCTGAGCAAAGAGCCCAATGTGGGGCTTGATCTTACGACCCTGGGATCATGACCCAAACCAAAGGCAGAGGCCTCAACCCACTGAGCCACCCAGGCGCCCCTGCTTTAACTGATTTAACTTTGATTCTGATATATAATGTCTTCATATCTATTATTTTTATAAATATTTCTGAAATTTCAGTTCTTCTTTGACTCACATTTAATAGATAACATGAGATAGAAAGGCCTAATTATGTTTTGATTTGGTTATTAATATCTATACTTTTAATATGAGAGAATTATCTTGTATCATTTCTACTTTATGAAGCTCTTTGAGATTTTCTTTGGACCATAATATATGGAAGCTTATCTGGTCTTGAAAAGAATATGTATTTTCTATTTTGGGGATGCAAAATCTGATATATATTCATATAATTTACTTTATTGGTTATGTTGTTCAGGGCTTCTATATCATTATTTTATTATGTCCACTTGACCTGTCTTGGACTGAGAATGTATATTAACCTTGTGTATTATTGTGTGTTTCTGGTTATTTCTCCTTGCATTTCTTATAGTATTTGCTTTATAAAGTGATTAAAATGAAATTTGGTACATGGATATTCAAAGCTGTTATATACCCATGGTCTTTTGCATAATGACTTGTCATTTATTGTCTTCTTTAATGCTTAAGGTACTGAGTTCTAGGCTGTAAGATATTAAGATCACAACTCCTCCTTTTTTGTTTGTTGTTTGCATTCTTTTGGAGTACTTTTGCACATCTGTTTATATTTAAACTTTCAGATTATTTTGTTTGAAGGGTTTTTCTAATGTACAGCATAGAGTTGGGGTTTGCTCTATAAGCTGAAATAACTTGTTCTTTTAATATGTTAGTGAAGTCCATTTGAATTTGTTAATGTCATTGGTAAATTTTGGACTCTGTCATCCACATTTGTCATGTTTTCTTTGTCCTTTTTTTATATTGATTTGGTATTTAAGAAGGTTTATATTCTTTGTTCTTGTGGTTACCTTTACACTAATGGTAATAATTTTTTTTTAATATAATGCCCTTAGTACTAGTGTTCTTTTCTTAGGCTTCTCTTTAGCTCATGAGTTTCAGATGATATCCTTTCTCCTCAGATGATATCCTATCTCATTTATTGCCCCTGTTGGTATATGGACACCTTATAATTTTGTCTTAATTTTTGATGTAATTTTGTCAGTTCATTATTTTCTTTCTTTCTAATTTTTGATGTAATTTTGTCAGTCTTTTATTCCTTCCTTCCTCCCTTCCCCTCCCTCCTCCCTCCCTCCTTTTCTACCTTCCTTCCTTCCTTCAGATTTATTTATCTGAGAGAGAGAACAAAAGTGTGAGGGGCAAGGAGAGAGAGAAAATCTCAAGCAGATTCTTCTGTGCAGATTCTTTCTGCCTTCCTTTTATAATTTCTGAAAACTTTGATTTCTTTAATTTTTGGATGAGAATATTTGAGGAATAGGGAAGTTTTATGATGAGTTTAGGAATATTACTAATTAATGAAAGAATAGAGATTATGACCCAAGTCTTTTGACTTCCAACATATGACCTTCCTGAGCTATACTAAATTCCAAAGGACAGTGTTCCAATGAATAATAGAAGCAAAGCTACTGAAAAACTGGATATATAAATGGACAATGGCCAGACCATATATATGAATAGAATTTTAATCCATAATTTGCAGCAACCTAAGTAGGAAACTAACCCATTATCTACAATAAGCACCCAAGAAAGCTTGCTATAAATCAGACTTACAGGAAGTCAGATTGCTGTCTCTGGTAACAATCAAGAAAACCAAAAATAACCTCTATTACAATTTGCCCCAAATGGCCAGGACTTGGTTAATAAAAAATAATTTCCTAAATTTTCCCTGTTTCCAATTTATGACCAACTAGAGGAGCTAAATATGTACCCATAACCAGTCACATAGGATGTCCCATTTGTAGTTAGATAGCATATGGCTTCCCCATGCCTACAGCCTCCTTTCAAGGCATATGTGAAGCCTTTCCTTTTCTCCACTATAAAACTTTTCCACTCCTCTGCCCGTGTTTGAGTGTCTGCCAAAATGCGAGTAATAATGGCTAACTTCTTCGCTATACCAAGCTTTAAATAAATAGCCTTTGCTAGTTAATTTGGTTGATCTTCATTTATTTCCACACTGTTTTTACTCATAATGAAATGTTTCTTTCAACATAACTCAAATATGACTCTCTCTGTTGGACCACCTTCCCCTTAACCCATTTACAGTGGCCTTATCCTCATTTCTCATTCTCCTCCTAGTGTATTGAACTGCCAACAGAGGTCTAGTCGTTGCTCCCTAATGTCATTTCTAAGACCTGTATCTGCCACTGCCCTCCCATTTCTCATCCAAGCTTCAGATAATCAATTTAGCCTACTTTATCCCTCACTTTTAACATTGGTTACTGGCTTCCAAGACCCATTCCTGTCTTTACCACGTTTCATGGGATGTGTTTACTTTCTGTTTTCAGAGTTATTCAATGAGGAAGCCACTATTTATGTGTGGCTCATAAACACTTGAAATGTAGCAGCCAAATTGAGATGTGCTATAAATGTAAAATATACATTAAATCCATAAGATGAAAAAAGATAAAAGAATGTAAAATTTTCAATAATTTTTCTGTTAAATTGCAAATTGAAATTTTGGGTTAAATAAAATATAGTTCTGGTTTTAGTTTTTAATGTAGCTACTAGAAAATTTTAAGATGCATATGTGGTCCACATTTTATTTCTGTTGGCCAGTGCAGATATCACTACTCTTTCTGACTTCCTCATTATCCTAAAATCTAGCTCTCCTAAAGAATATTAATAGCTTCCAAATTTATAAACCTAATTTTTTTTCTTGGTCTCCATTTTCACTGGTCTTTTGTCTTGTGCTTCACACAGCTGACATTCTCCTGTTCTCTTGTTCTTTTCCTTACCTTAAAGGTCTGGAGCCATATGTTCTGATTGTCTTTCTTCACTCTTTCCCTTCCGATGTTTCATCCATTACACTGCCATAACCATTGCGTAAGTGAAAGTAATCAAATCACCATCTCCTGGGCTGTCCCTTCTTTTGAGCTGCAGTATTTTTTTTTTTTTTAAAGATTTTATTTATTCATTTGACAGAGAGAGATCACAAGTAGGCAGAGAGACAGAGAGACAGAGAGGGGAAAGCAGGCTCCCTGCTGAGCAGAGAGCACAATGTGGGGCTCGATCCCAGGTCCCTGGGACCATGACCTGAGCTGAAGGCAGAGGCTTTAACCCACTGAACCACTCAGGTGCCCCTGAGCTGCAGTATTGTATCTGTGGTTGTCTGCTAGACATTTCTATTTGGGCATCTCATCCTGTCATCAATTTGAAAATTTCATCATCTCTTGAAACACATCATTTTGCTTTCAAAATCAGCTCTTCTCTTTTCTGTTTCTGTTGGTGGCATCATGATTCTCTTATTACCCAGCTTGAAACCTGTGATTTAAGCAGGACTCCTAAATCTCTCCTAAGCCTCTCCTATCCTTGAAGTCAGGAAGAACTAAAGGCTCTTCTTTCATCATAATCAATTCTTCTTTGTAACGTCCCTCGTATCCATTTTTTGGTCTCTGGTGTCACACAGAGGATATTGCTCACACAGTTGTTGCTTTCTGAACCCAGGGTACTTGCGTATATGGCATGGGTATGAAACACCAAGGGGTGGGGTGGAGAGTGATGATGGCCATTTCTTAGGTAATTATTCCAAAGTGATTTATTCACAGTATTTTTATTTTTATTTTTTAGTTGCTAACAGGTATCATTTTATCTCACAAAGGACACTATGATTTTAAAAAATTCACTGTTCTTATATAGGCACAGTCAGAGGTAGCACTATACAAATAAGATTGACCCCTAATTTTTTTTCTATTTAAGCTGTGAAAAAATGCTTTCTAGAAGAAATGCATATTTTAACACCATTTAAAAACTTTTCTTTCAATCACTATAACTGTCATATACCAGGTAGTTTTTTATTTACTCTGCTCCTAAATATTTCTCATACCTACAATATCTGAAATTCAATGTATAGGAATATAAAAAGTGTATTCCACACTAGAAAATAGGAATTAATATACACACATAATTTAGAAAAGGGAATGCATTTTCTTAAATTCACTAAGGCAGTTTTGTTCACAGTATGATCTTAGCACCATTGGGCATTACAATAACTGGAGATCCTACTAAAATTCTTAGACCTACTGAATCAGCATCTTTGGGACTGATGAATTGTAACCTGCATTTCCAATGCATCAAAAAGTTGATCAGATGGGAATCTATTCAGAGGACAGAAACAAGAGACTAGGTACATGGAAATCTAAATTATAACATGTTTTTGCCAAGTTTACCCCTGTAGTTACTGATCCTTTAAGGCAGACAACATCCGAATTATGTTTCCAATTTAAATAATAAAATAAGAGCAAACACATTCATGGGGAGATGCACCAAAGGGAATGGTCTGTCTCTTTAAGGTGTTTTGCAGAACTTGAAGGAAAAGCATAGTGTGTCATATGTCAGTGGCAGGAACGGAACAGGACATTTTCATCTTTGACCAACCTGCCCAAACTCAGATATGACTTTGGGTTATATTCTTCTTCCCCCTCTCTGTCTCTCTTTCTATCTCTCTCGAATATATATATGTGTGTGTATATATATATACATATATATATACACACACATATATATATTCCAATTTTCTTTGAATTGCCAAAGTAACTTGTATCGAGAGCAACCCAAAGATCTTTATGCTTAACTTCCCTGAAGTTTCAGGTCTCACATCTTTAAGAATTGTGGAATCTCTTTTTGTGGCCAAAAAGTGTCTTATAGAAGGTTCAAACAACTAATACATAAAGTGGTTTTTATCTCTCCAAGAACTAGTTTTCTATCCAAAAGAAAAAAAAAATGAGGGGAAGAAGGCGGTCTTAAAATGCCTTTGTCTCAGGTCATGATCCTGGGGTCCTGGGATGGAGTCCTGCATCAGACTCCTTGCTTAGTGGGGAGTCTGCTTCTCCCTTTGCTCCTCACCCACTCATGCCCCCCCCAAATAAGTAAATAAAATCTTTAAAAAAATTTTTAAAAAATAAATAAAAATCCAAATTAACAAAATATTAAAAACATTTTTTAAAAGATTTTTATTTACTTGGAGAGAGAGAGAGCACGCAAGCAGAGGTGGAAGGGGCATGGGGAGAGGGAGAAGCAGACTCTCCACTGAACAGGGTTTGAACCCAGAATCCTGAGACCACGACCTGAGCTGCAGGTAGACACTTAACCAACTGAGCCACCCAGGCTCCCCCAAAGTAACAAAATATTAAATAGTTAAAAATATTGTCAGTGATCCAAAAGCCTTAATGTACATACAGCCTTTTTTACAGCCCCAAAATTAGTCCTATAAAGAACATTTCAGAACATTCTGACAGCAAGATATTTCATAGTCAGTGTGGTTTGAGTAATAAGGCTCATGTCTCTTCTTTTCAACTCTTTTAATGTCTATAGTGTGCTTTCATTGTGTCTTTTCTGTCTGTATGTCTATGTTTACTAGTTTACCTCCAAATAAAGAATGCTGCCTCTGACTGTGACTATATAAGAACAGTACCTTTTTAAAATCTAGATTTCCCTTGTGAGATAAAGTTTGTTCATTTTTGAAAGTTCATTTCTATGCTTTTTAGATACATAAAATTTCTCCATCCTCAGAGACTACTCAAAAAGTGGGTATACTATTACACTTGCTTACAGAACATAAAAATCCCTGGGTGGAGCGTCTGCTGCATTATCATTTATTTATCTTCTGTTCTGACACAAATAACATACTTGCTCAGTAGACAGTGAAGTCTGCAAGTGAAATATCATTCCAGAACTGGAGTATAGGTTTAACAACCAGTGACCTGGAACCTATCCATATGCAACAGCACTAGGGCATACATAATACAGAATTGTATGAGAAAAATAAAAATACATCAGAGTGCCCATTAAACCTGTAGCAGACTTGTTTCTATATCAGCTTTCTGCCCCTACAAGGAAGAAAAGAAAGGAAATCTTATCGATGAAGAAGAACCAAAAGGACTGAGTATAAAGTAGATGTACTTTCAAAGAGAAAGTTGTAAGGAAGGGTAGGCAGAAAGAAAATGAAGAGAACCAGAGACTTTGCTGGATCATTGGGTTAAGCAGTGGCCTAGGAATGACAGAATGTTGCTTTTGGGTATCTTCTCTGGGCAGTCTTTCCTAACTCCCCCCATCTGTGTTGGTGTTCTCGCAGTACCCTATGAATAGCTTCTCATACCTCCTCTCCTCCTGCTTGGAAAGGAAATAAAGCTCTCTTCTAGCCCTCTTGATTATGGAGAAGAGGAACAGTTCAATAAAAGCATAGGAACCAAGAAGTAAGAGAGAGAAAGAGAGTGAGCATCAGAGACCATGCTGCTTTAGAATCAGTAAGGGCCGATGCATTTAGAAGCTGACTCAGGCAGAAGTGGGATAGGGGAAGGCTTTAGCTGGAATCAAACACCAGGTAGGATCTGGATAGATGGTGACAAGAGAAAGACCCCTCTGGGAGATGTTCACTTGTATCAACTAGGCCAAAGATGGAAGGCAAAACAGTTTTTCTTTTGTCAGTATTATAATATTTTTCAAAAGAAAGAAAAAAGGAAAGGAAGAGCAGCAGCAGCTCTCTCCTTTACAAACACTTCCACACTTACAAAAACATTTTGTTTTTTTGAGATCACTAGACATCACAGCTTGACAAGATGATCTCTTTTCAAGGACTTGTTATAGTGTCAGGAACAATTTAGCCACCTCTTTCAATTTTACCAAATTGGGTCAATCTGTGTAAAACTTGCAGGTTAAATTCTGAGTACTTATCAGAGTATCAGGGTGGGGTTTGGCAGAACTGTGTCTTTAGATTCTTTGAAAACTTTGTGCAGAGGTTGCTGAAGGAGTTAAGGATGTAAAGGATTACAAGGCTCTCTCTATCTGGTGAACTTATTGGTAGTTTTGCAGTTTTCCTCTTATCATCAAATCAGCAATTCTAATGAGCAGCTTGTGAATGTGCACGATAAATACTCACTAAAGGGCAATTAGAACAAATAACCATAGAGCATTCAATAAAGAGGGAGTTTATACATTTCCCTAAAGTAATTAACATTCCTTTCCCTTGTTTTGTTTAACTTTTGTTTTTACCTAAATTACCTTTGTCTTGCCTTTAGTGAAATAGTTTAAAATAAGAACCGTTGGAATTGGCTCTTTCTTGCTAGAAATACTGAGGTTAATCAGACTAAAACTATATCTGAGGCTGTTGAGTACAGATCAGTAGTCCTGACATTTTTAAAGGAAGTTTTGCTCATTTTCACATTAGCCTGCTTTTAAGGCATGGAGGTTTGCACCATCATCCCTGGAGCTCCATTTTGTACCTGCATGTTTGTAAAAACAAAACACATAGAGAGCTAATGACTTGGAAGCATTGTCTTGAGTTGGGAGGATTCTTTCTTTTTCCTGTCTTGCCTTAGAAATAGCTAGTACAGGTTGCATCACCCCAAGTGAAGCTGAGGTGAGGCTTAGCAGGATGAAAGTCTAGTCTTGGGGTAGAGAAGAAGCATGAATTAAATGCGCATCACCCCTAAACCAAAGGGTGTCAACTAAAAGATACACGTCTCTAGGGTTCACAAAGCATCTCTTGCAAATACAATGGTTCTTAAACCTCTTGACCACTTTCCAGTGAAGTAAGAATTTGGAGGTAAAAATAAAGCATTAACCTCCCCCTCTATCCTTCATCCCTCACCCCACGAGTGAATTTCATATAACTTTTAATAATAGAAGTATGAATGACTCAGAGCCATATTTCATGCAGTCTCAAGGAACTGTCAATGCGAAATTATATCCTAAAATACATGAAGTCATTATAAACAGTAGTGTAAACAACCATCAACAAACTGAACTGATAATTTTTTAAAAAAGATTTTATTTATTTATCTTACAGAGCTTATAGTCTACTAGGAATGACAGATTTTAAACTAATTACAATAATAGTAAGTGGTAAGGAATAGAAATTAAGGTTATGATGGCATATAATGTCTGCGAGGTTATTTGGGGGCTATAACATGTAATCTTTGTGAAAGCTAAAAAGGCTAAGAGGTGGGAGAAATTCTACTACTGGATCAGTTTTAGTTTTTTAATGATTAAAATTGAGTAATGCTTAAAAAATCAGTTAGTAGATTACTAGTTAGTAGTCTTACATGTACATAGCAATATGTTTAGGGCATTTCATGTCATTTATCTAGTCCATAACAACCAAGGAAGGAACTCAAAATTTTGAGTCAGATACCATTAGGAGAAGGGAATCTCCCAAAGTACCAAAGGCCACAGTTTAAGAACTATCAGCCTAGACGGAGAGTTAGCAAATTGTAACCTGTTTTTGTATGGCCTGTGAGCTAAGGGTGGCTCTTATATTTTTAAATGGTTGAAAAATAAATATACAGCAAAATAATCTTTGTGATATGTGGGAGTTATATAATATTCAGTTTTCAGAGTCCATAATAGTTAATTGGGACACAACTACACTTTTCATTTATGTGTTGTCCACGGCTGCTTTTGTACTACAAAGGCAGAATTTAGTAGCTGAGACCTTATGATGTATGAAGCCTAAAATGTTATCATATGGCCCTTTACAGGAGTAGTTTGCCAGCCCCTGGCCTAGACTATAACAATTTGAGTGACCCCCCCCCCCCCATTAGCAGCATCACCAGTCCTCAACTTTACAACTTTTCTCAATAGGACTTAGAAATAAGATCCCCAGAATAATGACCCAAATTCTTCCTGATGGTTTATTTTGTCAACCTGATTGGATCATGAGATGCTGGGACATTTGACTAAACATTATTTCTGGGTGTGTTTTTGGGGATGTTTCTGGATGAGATTAGAATTTGAATGGTTCAGTGAGTGAGTCAGTTTGCCCTCTCCAGTGTGGATGGCATCATCTAACCTATTTATTTGTTTTTTTTTTAGAGAAAGAGAGAGTGCATGCGCATGAGCAGGAGTTGGGGTGGGGGTGGGCAGAGGGAAAGGGAGAAAGAGAATCTTAAGCAGGTGGTACACCCAGTACAAAGGCTGACACAGGGCTCAATCTCACAACCCTGAAGTCATGACCTGAGCTGAAATCAAGAGTCAGATGCTTAACCAGCCAACTGAGCCACCCAGGTGCCCCACGTTATTGAGAATGGCCTGAATTAACAAAAAGGTAGAGGAAGGGAGAATATGCCCTTTCTGTTGATTACTTGAGCTGGGACATTGATCTTTCATGCCCTTGGACTAAGACTTATACCATTGGCTCCATTGGTTCTTAGAGCTTTAGTCTTGAACTGAATTAAACCTCTGTTCAGCTGTCCCAGATCTCCAGCTTGCAGATGGGACTTCTAGCCTCCATAATCACATGAGCATGTCCTTTCTCCCTTCCTCCCACCATCTGTCTTTCTCTGTGCGTGCGTGTATACACACACACACACACACATATGCACACACACACACAGACACAATTGGTTCTGTTTCTCTGGAAATTTTGACTATACATTCTTGTTTACAACTGCCTAATAATGGGTTAATGTATATAGTAAAGCCAGTACTTTGGTGTTGGTCCAAAGTAAGAGTGACTTAAAAAAAGTTTGATATGCTGAATCACGAATGGAACAAATTTGACTGCATGGATTGTTGATTAGTCAGTTTCAGCAAAAATGTGTGGTTTGAACGAAGCAAAGATTTTGGCAGAGGCATCATCTCAGTGATCTGAATTTTATTAGAGATTTTTCCTGTGACTTTACTCAAGACATTAGGAAGCCTACTCTGAGATTTTGTTTATTTAGGAGACTTGGGACTTGTTGCTTTCTCATAAACATATTCAGGCCTATTGTCTCTGGCTAGGTGCTCCTGTGTGGTAAGGATCTCTCTGAGCTCCCAGACTTTCTCTGAGAGTTGACCTATAAGGAAACCTCCAAATTTTGCTAATTAGAGAGCCCTGTCCTAGATTAACCCTTTGGTTTTACCACCTAGTGGGCCATTGTTTCAGCCATCCCCTTTCTTCTTCTGAGCCTTAATTGAACACAAACTGATTTCTGGAACTCTTATCCTACAAGAGGGGCAATCATCAGATTTATCCCATAGCCTGTTCCTAGAATTTACTTCTTAGCTTCTCTGTTGGCAGACCCACTCCCTACACTTTTATTCACTTTCTCTGAGCCTTTTCTTAAGTGATTGCCCCAAACGGAGATTGTCTTTAGGCTGATGGATATTTTAGGCTTGACTTGGTATTACTCCTTTAGTTTCAAGACCTGCTTTTTCCATGGGCCCAATCCTATCTTCCATCTCTCCAGATCTAATATTTATTTAGATCTAAAATTTATTGTTCTGTTTCATCAGAGAATTGAAGAACATTTAGTCAGGATTCTCCAGAGAAATAGAACCAATAGGATAGGCCTCTGTATGTGTGTGTGTGTATACACATACATGTATAAATTGAGAGGATAGGATGTGTATGTAATAGGATGTGTGTATACATGCATAAGTGTGTGTGTGTGTGTGTGTGTGTGTGTGTAATAAGGAATTGGCTTTTGCACTGTGGGCTAGCAAGCTGAAAACCAGGAAAGTCAGTGGTGCTGATGAAGTCTGAAGGCAGTCTGCTAGAGAATTCCCTCTTGGTCAGGATGGTTGCTCTTTTTATTCTGTTTAGCCCTTAAGCTAATTGCATGAGACCCACCCTCATAAGTAATCTGTTTACTCAAGATTGACCCATTTAAATGTTATTCTCATCCAAAAACACCTCCTAAATTGACACATTAAAGTAACCATCATATCAACTGTACCAAACTTCGGTTTGGTTGGGATATTTGGGTAGCATTTATTAAGTGGCTACTGTTTGTAAGGCACTTTATTTCTACTTGAATCCTATAGCAACCAGGTTAGGCAATACTGCATCATATTATTAAAAAGAAACTTAAGCTCTGTGAGGTTAAAAAAACATTGTTCAAGAGTACACAGAATGTAAATGGCAGGCCTAAGATTATAAACTCAGGATTTTTTTTAATTAAAAATTTTTAAATTGAAGTATAGTTGGAACACAATGTTATGTTCATCTCAGATGTACAGTACAGATGTACAGCAGTTGGACAACTCTGTAAATTATGCTGTGCTCAAAACAAGTATAGCTAATGTCTGTCATCATACAACACTATTACAATATCCTCGACCATAATCCTTATGCTGTACCTTTTATTCCCATGATGTATTCATAACTAGAAGCCTGTACCTCTGACTCCCCTTCACCAGTTTTGCCTATCTCTCCATCCCCTTCCCTCTGCCAACTACCAGTTTGTTCTTTGTGTTTATGGGTCGGTTTCTGCTTTTGTTTGTTCATTTATTTTGTTTTGTAGGTTCCACATATAAGTGTAATCATATGGTATTTGTTTTTCTCTGTCTGACTTATTTCACTTAGCATAATACCCTTTAGTTCCATCCATGTTTCTGCAAATGACAAGATCTCATTCTTTTTTATGATTGAGTAATATTCATTCAACATCTTTATCTAGTCATCGATCAGTGAACACTTAGGTTGCTTCCCTACCTTGACTATTGTGATTAATGCTGCAATAAACAGAGAGGTGCATATATCCTTTCAAATTGCTGTTGTCATTTTCTCTGGGTAAATACCCAGTAGGAGGGGTTGCTAGATCATGTGATATTTTTATTTTTTAATTTTTTGAAGAACATATTGTTTTCCATAGTGGCCGCACCAATGTACATTTCCACCAACAGTGCAAGATGTTCTTTTTTCTCCATGTCCTCACCAACACTTGTTATTTCTTGTCTTGTCTTTTTCATTCTAGCCATTCTGACAGGCGTAAAGTGACATCTCATTGTGGAGTTGCTTTATATTTCCCTGATGATTAGCGATGTTGAGCATCTTTTCATGTGTCTGTTGGCCATCTGGATGTCTTCTTTGGAAAAATATCTATTCAGGTCTCTGCCAATTTTTAATTGTTTGTTTTTTGGTTGTTTTGTTTGTTTGTTTTGGTGTTGAGTTAAAATCAGGCTTGTTGGATTCTAAAGTCTGTGTTTTTTCTATTGTGCTATGATATCTGAGAGATCAATTTTAGCTTTTGACTTCTTGGTTGGATGATGCCTTATAAGACCAGTAAGTACAACTTACTAACATGCAAAGCTACAATCTATGCAACTTTGTCAGCTGTATGTTTTTTTGGTACTTAGAGTGGAATATGGCAGATGTCAGGAAGCAACAGGCATCTGCTGTAGCCAGAAATCCACACCCACATAAACATCAGTTGCCTAATGTTTTCTTTCATATATCCCGGTATTTCTCAGAAGTACACCATCTGCTCAGTGAATAGATACCAGAATATATCTGCAGCAGTTTTTTTCCTTGTTATCTTTCCTCTTATAATGTATTGCTTTGGTTCTTATGCATACTTAATCCAATCTGTATAGAAGTACAAAATGTCTGCCAGCTCATCCACTCCAAAGGAAGGGGGCATATGTGAGATGGATTAAACATGAAGAAGCAGAATATGTGGAGACTGAACTCAGCTTCTGGTGCTCAATAGGCCTGGCTTCAGATCCTTGTTCTATCACTGACTATCTCTGGAATTTTAACAGTTTATTCCTCTAAGCCTTAATTCCCTCATCTACAAAATGGGGACATTGAAAATAGTGCTTACCTCATAGGGTTTTGGGAAAATTAAATAAGTTAGTATTTGAAACACTTTAGCACACTGAATATTTTTAGTAAGAACTTGATTAATGTTAGATATTATAATTATTATCTTCTTTTTTTTTACATGCATGATTTTCTCCTTCACTGTGAGACAACTATTGATAATTGCTGTTTCATTTTACCTTATATGGTATGTAGCATTTTAAACATTGCTGTTGTTTATTCAAAAAATATTTAATGTGCATCAAGTATTTTTTTCTGTTTGTTAGAAAATGGTGAGCCAAAGAACAAGTCTTAAGATCTCTTGGGACCTAGAGTCTAAAGAGAGAAGGAGACATTAAACAAATAACTATTGAACAAATATACACATAAGATTACAGTGAGGGGAGAATGAAAACAAGGCAAGTGGGGAATTTGTGTTGGGAGCGAGGAATTTGACTTTATAAATGACATTTGAATTCTGTTGGATGAGTAGGATCTCACTAAGGGAGGAGAAATAGCAAAGTAAAAAAAAATATTTTAGAGGGACTGATATGTTCATTGCTCCTCCCTTCCCTTCCTTTCTCCTTTCCGCAGTCACTCAAAACTCATGACAGTGCAAAGGGTAATGTTCACTTGGCATTCATTGTATGGCTCTTCCAGGTGTTAAAGTACTGAAATAATATTTTACTGGTTGGTAAAGAGCTTCTACTACAAACATTTTGAGTGGCCCTATCATCATCCTCACTGCATTGGCCCTAGACCTTCCCACAGAACCCACGAGACTTCCCCTAAATCAGCCACTAAATGGTTGATGCCTGCCACAAAAGGGTCCTCAAAGACCAAAAGGGCTGTAATTGCTCTTTGTGAAGTTCGAGTCTGTTTTACTAGGTCAGTACTGGTATCAAGATTGTTGTAAAATATTTTTAATATTGTGTCTGGTTAGGATATCAACATTTCAAGTCTCTATTTTGTCATCTGGGAGAGATATGATAAAGTGATCCAATGACCTAAGTCAAATTTAAGAGTTATATTCTCTTCCTTTGTCTCAATTTGCTTGTAGTTTTTAGTTTATTACCTATAACCTTTGAAGCCGACAGCAGGGAATCTAACTTGTCTTTTGTATGAATTACTAAGTATCTCACCTTAATTCCTTGGTTCATTGTGATTACAGTTTACATTGGGTTGATTTTAATGACAGAGGCACAGAAACTGTAGTCTATTGTCCAAATAGAATTTAAAATGTGTAGATCTAATCTCAGTAGAAGGTTTGCAGAGGGCACGACTTCATATCTTTTTTAGAGAATTAAATTCACAGTTCTTGTAAGCACATAGAAAAAGATTGTTGCTCTTAATATTATTTTGGATATCAAGAAAGAACTAACTTGTTTCAGCTTCTATGGTTGAACTGAGGAATCAGCCAGTTTAGAAATTTTTAGTTTTATTGTTTCTTGAACATATGAAAGTGAAATTGTAGAATTTGCAGTGGGATATTTAATGGAAAGAAAATGGGCTGTATCTGTTTTATGGTCTTTTAAATCACTGGGTAGTTGTTGCTTCCATAGATGTTTAAGTGAGAATTAACGCTTTTGGAACATGTGAATGGGATCTTCTAAGACACTTTCTTGAACTATCACTAGAAACAAGGGCTTCTTTTTCAGCTTTGTGTATTAGCTATCTTTGACCTCTTTGATCTCTCATAATGAGGAAATCAGGTTCCAGGAAGCTGCAGCTTTTCCTTTTAATACATTCTGCATGCCACCTAACTATAGTTTTTTAAAAATAAATGATATTAATTATTCCAACGTTTCCATCTGAGCTGACAAACATCAGTCTTAGCCAGAAACTTATCATTTGTAATGATAAATAAACAATATTTGGAGCACAAAAGATTGTTGAGCAAGTCACATGACAAAAAAAAAGAATTCTCAGGGCAGTCTAGAAAATTTACAGAGATTGTCAAGAGCAGAAGCAGGAGGCAGCTTTCATTTCTATGTCTTCACATGGCATGGAATTTTAATGCAGTAAATATTTTAGCATTTAATGATAATGAGTTAACTCTCACCCAGCAAATATATAACAGTTATATTTTGGTAGGAAAAAAATACAGAACATCATCACAGAAGTTCTAAGACTTCAGGAAGTTTTACTGAGATAGCAAAATGTATAACAAGTACCTGAGGAAGTATACCCATCTCAAAGGAAAAAAAAAACACAGTGAAAATCTTCTCTGACCATCCTGGGGAGAGGAGGATAGAGGACAAAAGCAGCATCATAGAGGGCATATAGGAGCATCTACCTGCATTTAGAAAGGAAAGTGCCATTATGGGCAGCAAATCCAAGCAATGTGCCCGAAGATAGATGGGTGGTGAAGTTACCAGTCTATTCAGAATCTGACAGAGTCTGCCTGTCAGTCTACTCTACTGATCCTGTGAGTATCATAGTGTCGTAAAATGATGGAGCTTGTAGGATAATTCATTTGGTTTAATATTTATTGAACATTTACTATTATAGCTGGTACTGTCTAGGCACTGAAGATAAATTAGTTAACAAGACACCGTAGGTCTCTGCCCTCAAAAAGGTTATCATCAGCTAAATTACAAATGTGATTTGGGGCGATGGCAAATGCTGTGAGGAGAAATGCAGAGGAGGGTATGAAAGGTTGGGTTGTTTTAGATAGGGTGGTCAGGTGTTGCTCTTTGTGGAAGATACAGTTAGTCACGGATTTGAATGATGTGAAGATGCCAATCATATAAATGTCTTTGGGAAGAGCATTCCAGGCAAAGGGAAATACCAGTGAATAGGGTCTGGGTAGGAATGAGTTTGCATATTTGAGGAACAGGCAGAAAGTTAGTGAAGTAAGTTGGGGAGGGCGGGGAAAGATGAGATGGGAGAGGTAGTTGGGGCCCGATCATGTGAAGTTAGGCCTTAGTAAGGAGTTTAAATTTCATTCTAAATATGATGGGAAGCCATAGGAAGGTTTTAAGTAGAAGGCTCATGTGATCTGTTTCATGTTTTAAAAATGATTATTCACACGTGGAGTTTAGACTGTGAAAGGGTAAATTTAAAAGTAAAGGATGCCAATTAGGAGATAATTGCAATATTTCAGGTGAGGATGTGGATGAAGATGCATCATGTGAAAAGCATTAGAGTAGTGAGAAATGGTTAGATTCTGGCTTTGTTTTAATGACAGACCTAAGAGGACTTGCTGATAGGTTGTGGAGTGAAAGGCAAAAATCAAGAATTATTTGATTTTTAACCTGGGGTTAAATGAGTTCACTGAAGTTACAGAATTAATTAGTGGCAAAGCTGGAATGCCTCCTTTGATAATTTTCACTGCATTTTTAGATCTCTGTCCTTACGTTAATGTGAATTTCTTAGTTTCTCCTGCCCTCTAAGATTTAATATCCCATCAATTAAGCCATTTAATGATTTTTGTATTGTCATTGATTATTAACAGTGGTTACCATACATAAATTGCATTTGATAGTTTTTGAGTCCTATATGGTCAGAAAAGTATAAACCCACTGGACACTACAATTTTGGTTTGTTTTTAGTAGTGAAAGGCAAGACTCAGAAGTCCAACAAATAAAACATTTACTTTAGTAAGAGAGATTTAGTAAGCAAGCTATTTGGGAAATATACTCTGATAAGAATATTACTTCATGAAGTCTTGTGTAAGACAGGAAACAGTAAACAGTTTCCTTTTTACTGTTTCCTGTGTTCATTATAATAGGACCAGTACTGTGCAGTGACAAAAGTGCTGACCTAGGCATGTTCATGTTCATGATATGGATTCTAGGCCAAATGCTCCCTCTAACTAGTTGGCCTATGTAAAAAAAAGTCACTCAACCTCCCTGCACTGTAGTTCTTTGCATGTATAGTGAGAAGAGGGGCATCAGTGATCTTGGGATCTATGATGATCCCAGTATCCCGAATAATGTAGGATCTAAGTGATCATGTACCCATTTTTAATTGTCTTCATTGAGTCTTAGTCAAAGGAGTCATCCATAGAACCATTTGAAAACTATTGGCTGTAGGTAGCTCAGGAGTTGAGGGAAACGTTAAAAATAGAATTAAATAAATAGACTTTCCCTGCATAAAGCAGTTGTCAGTTTCACAGACTGTGAGTACTGGTATAAGGAGTGAGTAGCAGGGTGATTTTAAGAGCTCTCCCTGGGAAATTTTGTGACTGTCAGACATTAGTCCAACCTTGGTGAGTCCTGCCTTGACCTTGTGTGCCATTCGTAGTTACTGCCTCTACAGTTCTTCTCCCAAACCCCACCTGCAAACTTCACTTGCTTGCAGACTTCCAGAAAGTAGGTTGCTGTCAGACTCTCTCTAAACATGCTTTATCTGTAAGGGGGGGCCAAACTGGTTACTTCTTCTGGAAGATACCATCCACCTATTTGGCTTTCCAGGATACCTGTTACACTTTGATGATTATATTTCTTTTTATTGCCCAGTGTCAGTTTTATCTCCTAGAGTTAACCCTCTAGGGGACACTAGTGGGCCCACTAGGTGGGCCATCTAGTCCTTGGACTGTGCCGTTCTTGCTAGAACTCCTGAGCCCATTCTGACAGCAGGGTCCAAAGTTTGTCATCTTCCCCATAGTTTCTAGGTCTTCAGGGTTTGGACCACTCACTAGTATTTCCCAGTGTCACCTCCAAAAGGCTGCTTGTTCATCATGTGCTCTCTGATGGAGGGCCTCATCTACATGGCTCATTCTTTCAGAAATGAGCTGAAAGCCATTAGTGCTATACCAAGGAGCATCTGGTACCATTCTTTAACACTTAAGCCACCCATTTTGTTCCACTGAGTCTCATGGAAGCAGTCTGTTACTATGGCTCGTTTAAAGTCAGATGGTGGTTCAACATATTGTCAGGACTAGAGCCACAGCCTCTGACCCACAGGCTACTATTATTTTTTTAAAAGGATGCTGTCAGAGGATTTGAAAAGATATAGAGCTCATTTATTCAACAAACTTACTATTTTAGTATAAAATAGCTATGCAAAGCATATACATGAGGCTTGGGGTAGATAGTGAAAAAGGCACATATTATTTCTGATAAGATCTGAGATATTTAGAGCACTGGGAAGTAGTTACAGATTCTTTTCAACATGTCTTCCATAGAGCATGTATGCAAATTGAGTATTAGAAATGATCCTAAATGTGCTAGGATGTAGATTTGCAAATTATTATTTGTTACATTTTCTTTGGTTATATGGGACTATTTTAAAATAAATGAACTTCCTCCTTCATGAAATAATATTCTTCTCCTTTGTTGAACTTCTCTATGGTTTTGCCATATCTTGCATGTCCCAAATTCAATTCTCTGGTATTCCTGAATAAACTTATTTTGCTAGTTAAAAAAAAAGAAAAAGAAAATGAACACAAATCCCTGTCATATAGATTGCATTAATAGATACTCAGTAAGAGTTTATTATATACATAAAATAATAATCACATGTTCTCTATGAAATAATCATGGTATAGTCCACTAACATGTAAGTCAAAATAGAAGAATTGGGTAGCTGCCACTCCTGGTTATTGTTTGGCAAATACATAGGGAAGAGCTCAGTGTTGGGCATTCTGCAGACTAGGCTTTTTATTTATTTATTTAAAAAAATTTTTTTAAAGATTTTATTTATTTGACAGAGAGAGATCACAAGTAGGCAGAGAGGCAGGTAGAGAGAGAGGGAGAGGGAAGCAGGCTCCATGCTGAGCAGAGAGCCCAGTGCGGGGCTAGATCCCAGGACCCTGAGATCATGACCTGAGCCGAAGGCAGAGGTTTAACCCATTAAGCCACCTAGGCACCTCCAGACTAGGCTTTTTAGATTTGAAGGGCAAATCCACTGCCACAGGGAACCAGCAGGAAATTTCCACACTGCCAACAAAATAATAATTTTTCAGTTACCCCTATAAAATTCATCTTCATGTTGGCTGTTGGCAAGTGCTACAAAGGAGATTGGGAAACATTACTGTCAACCGAAAAAGTATTTCAATATTTATGCTTTTGACCCCAAATGAAATTTAGGTGGCTAACTTCAAAATGATTCATATTTACTTAAACATAGTATTGATTTTTGTATTGGTAGGTACTCTGAATATTTATAGTCCTTCAATCTTCAAATGTTCTTACGTGGTTCTAATGGTAAAAAGAAAATAGATAAAAAATTCAAATTCCATCACTGCCACTTATGATCTTGAGCAAGTTATTTAATCTTTATAACTTTAAATTTTTCTTCTGGAGAATTGGGATGATAATATTACCTAATTCATAACAATTTTGAGATAAGGTACATAAAATATCAGTGTGATAACCTGAAATAGCAATGTTAATTATTTGTATCAATATAATACCTTACATATAATAGATTCTTGTAAACATTTATTGAATGAATAAACAAGTGAATAACTTTACTATCACAGAACTTCAGGAATATTTTATCATTTATTATAATTTTACTCAGTTCTTTTTCATAGATTCAACATATCACATTTTTTTTTTTCTGTGAATACATATCCTTTTTCTTAACCTCAGCTCTTTGGTGTCATGCCAGAGAAGTCATAGAATATCATGTTTCTGAGGCCAGGCTTTATTGGCTGTTTGTCAAGGGGCTGCTCCTTTATTTGGGGACCAAATGGATATGGAGCTACTATACACAAGATTTGGGGTATATCCTTCTCAAGAGATAGGTTTTGAACATTAAACAGGAAAGGTAACACGGACTTGATGTGTTCCTCAGATTTCTTCATCTCTTGCCCTATATATAACATAGGATTTTGTCATGCTTTCTATTTTGAAATATTTGTTGGGAGAAAGTAGAATATGCATTTCAGTGCCCCAAATGGGACCAGAAAAGTTACATTTGGATATTGTCACTAACAATCATGTTTGATGTGAAACAGGGAAGCAGATCACCTCAGCTCAAATGAAGCAATAATGGGACAAAGCTTTATTCATCCTCTTTTCCTACAGTTAGATGTGGGTAGGAATTCATCACTATTAGGAAATTTGAAATAATAAAAGAAAAGGTGCCTCACCAAAAAAGGCTGAGAAAATACTGAGGGTATAATAATTAATTCTTTCTTAATATTGTTTTGATTAGAAGATAAAAAGAACTTTTTTGAAAAACCATACTGACTGATGTCTTTTTGGGAGTTTTGAAATTTTCCTGCACTACTTTACACAAAAAAAGATTGACTAATTTCTGACCTAAAGAGAAGGGCTCCCTAATCAGTGGCCAAGAAGTTCAAGTCAGTGTCCCACTTTTATTTATTTATTACTTTGAAAATTATTAAAGTATAACTAACATATATTCGTGTATTTGTTATCAGATGGATAACATATTGATTAAACAATTCTGTACATTACTCAGTGCTCGCCATAATAGGGGCAGTTAGTGCCAACATACAATATTATTAACTATATTCTCTGTGCTGTAATTTTCATCTCCATGACTTATATTTATTTTATAACTGGAACTAAAATTATTTTTATTAACATATAATATATTATTTTCCACAGGGGTACAGGTCTGTGAGTCATCAGCCTTACACATTTCACAGCAAACATCATAACACACACTCTCTCCAATGTCCATAACCCAACCACCCTCTCCCTACCCCGACACCCCCCAGCAACCCTCAGTTTGTTTCATGAGATTAAGAATCTCTTATGGTTTGTCTCCCTCCTGATCTCATCTTGTTTTACTTTTTCTTTCCCTCCCCCCACAACACCCTGCTCTGCTTCTCAAATTCCTCATATCAGAGAGATCATATGATAATTGTCTTTTTCTGATTGACTTACTTTGCTCAGCATAATACCCTCTAGTTCCATCCACATCGTTGCAAATGGCAAGATTTCTTCTGATGGCTGCATAGTATTCCTGTGTGTGTATGTGTGTGTGTGTGTGTATACACACCACATCTTCTTTATCCATTCATTTGTTGATGGACATCTAGATTCTTTCCATAGTTGTAGACTATTGTAGACATTGCTGGTATAAACATTCGGGTGCACATGCCTCTTTGGATCACTACATTTGAATCTTTAGGGTAAATATTCAGTAGTGCAATTGCTGGGTCATAGGGTAGCTCTATTTTCAACTTTTTGAAGAACCTCCATACTGTTTTTCAGAGTGGCTGCACTAGCTTGCATTCCCACTAACAGCGTAGGAGGGTACCTCTTTCTCCACATCCTGGCCAACATCTGTCCTATCCTGACTTGTTAATTTTAGCCATTCTGACTGGTGTGAGGTGGCATCTCATTGTGCTTTTGATTTGTATTTCCCTGATGCTGAGTGATGTTGAGCATCTTTTCAGGTGTCTCTTGACCATTTGGATGTATTCTTTGCAGAAACATCTGTTCATGTCTTCTGCCCACTTTTTGATTGGATTATTTGTCCTTTGGGTGTTGAGTTTGATAAATCATTTATAGATTTTGGATACTAGCCCTTTATCTGATATGTCTTTGCAAATATCTTCTCCCATTCTGTCAGTTGTCTTTTGGTTTTGTTGACTGTTTCCTTTTTTTTTTAATTTTTTATTTTTTATAAACATATATTTTTATCCCCAGGGGTACAGGTTTGTGAATCACCAGGTTTACACACTTCACAGCACTCACCAAAGCACATACCCTCCCCAATGTCCATAATCCCACCCCCTTCTCCCAAACCCCCTCCCCCCAACAACCCTCAGTTTGTTTTGTGATATTAAGAGTCACTTATGGTTTGTCTCCCTCCCAATCCCATCTTGTTTCATTGATTCTTCTCCTACCCACTTAAGCCCCCATGTTGCATCACCACTTACTCATATCAGGGAGATCATATGATAGTTGTCTTTCTCTGCTTGACTTATTTCGCTAAGCATGACACGCTCTAGTTCCATCCATGTTGTCGCAAATGGCAAGATTTCATTTCTTTTGATGGCTGCATAGTATTCCATTGTGTTTCCTTTGCTGTGCAAAAGCTTTTGATATCGATGAGGTTCCAGTAGTTCATTTTTGCCCTTGCTTCCCTTGCCTTTGGCAATGTTTCTAGGAAGAAGTTGCTGTGGATGAGGTTGAAGAGGTTGCTGCCTGTGTTCTCCTCAAGGATTTTGATGGATTCCTGTCTCACATTGAGGTCTTTCATCCATTTTGAGACTATTTTTGTGTGTAGTGTAAGGAAGTAGTCCAGTTTCATTCTTCTGCATGTGGCTGTCCAGTTTTCCCAACACCATTTGTTGAAGAGACTGTCTTTTCCATTCACATTCTTTCCTGCTTTATTGAAGATTAGTTGACCATAGAGTTGGGGGTCCATTTTGGGGCTCTCTCTATTGTTCCATTGATCTATGTGTCTGTTTTTGTGCTAGTACTATAGTGTCATGATGATTACAGCTTTGTAATAGAACTTGAAGTCTGGAATTGTGATGCCACAAACTTTGACTTTCTTTTTCAACATTCCTTTGGCTATTTGGGGTGCTTTCTGGTTCCATATAAATTTTAGGATTATTTGTCCCATTTCTTTGAAAAAAAATGGATGGTATTTTGATAGGGATTACATTCAATGTGTAGATAACTCTAGCTAGCATAGACATTTTCACATTTGTTCTTCCAATCCATGAGCATGGAATGTTTTTCCATTTCTTTGTGTCTTCCTCAATTTCTTTCATGAGTACTTTACAGTTTTCTGAGTACAGATTCTTGGCCTCTTTGATTACATTCATTCCAAGGTATCTTCTGTTTTGGGTGCACTTGCAAATGGGATTGACTCCTTAATTTCTCTTTCTTCTCTCTTGCTGTTGGTGTATAGAAATGCCACTGATTTCTGTGCATTGATTTTATATCCTGACACTTTACTGAATTCCTGTATGAGTTCTAGCAGTTTTGGAGTGGAGTCTTTTGGGTTTTCCACATAAAGTATCATCATATCATCTGCAAAGAGTGAGAGTTTGACTTCTTTGCTGATTTGGATGCCTTTTATTTCTTTTTGTTGTTTGATTGCTGAGGCTAGGACTTCTAGTACTATGTTGAATAACAATGGTGATAGTGGACATCCCTGCCGTGTTCCTGACCTAAGTGGAAAGCTCTCAGTTTTTCCCCATTGAGAATGATATTTGCTGTGGGTTTGTCATAGATAACTTTGATGGTGTTGAGGTATGTACCCTCTATCCCTACACTGTGAAGAGTTTTGATCAAGAAAGGATGCTGTACTTTGTCAAATGCTTTTCCAGCGTCTATTGAGAGTCTCATTTGGTTCTTGTTCTGTCTTTTACTAAAGTATTGTATCACACTGATTGATTTGTGTATGTTGAACCAACCTTGCAGCCCAGGAATAAGTCTCACTTGGTCGTGGTGAATAATCCTTCTAATGTACTGTTGGATCCTATTGGCTGGTATTTTGGTGAGGATTTTTGCATCTGTGTTTATCAAGGATATTGGTCTGTAATTCTTGATAGGTTCTTTGTCCGGTGTTGATGCTGGCCTCATAAAATGAGTTTGGAAGTTTTCCTTCCAATTCTATTTTTTTGGAACAGTTTCATGAGAATAGGAATTAATTTTTCTTTCAGTGCTTGGTAAAATTCCCCTGGGAAGCCGTCTGTCCCTGGGCTCTTGTTTGTTGGGAGATTTTTGATGACTGTTTCAATCTCCTTACTGGTTATGGGACGGTTCCGGTTTTCTATTTCATTCCAGTTCAGTTGTGGTAGTTTATATGTCTCTAGGAATGCATCCACTTCTTCCAGATTGTCAAATTTGCTGGTGTATAGGCGCTCATAATATGTTCTTATAACTGTTTGTATTTCTTTGGTGTTGGTCGTGACCTCTCCTCTTTCATTCATGATTTATTTGGGTCCTTTGTTCTTTTTGATAAATATGGCCAAGGTTTTATCAATCTTATTAATTCTTTCAAAGCATCAGCTCCTAGTTTTGTTGATCTGTTCCATTGTTCTTTTGGTTTCTATTTCTTTGATTTCTGCTGTGATCTTTATGATTTCTCTTCTCCTGCTGTGTTTAGGCTTTCTTTGCTGTTCTTTCTCCAGCTCCTTTAAGTGTAGGGTTAGGTTGTGTACATGAGACCTTTCTTGTTTCTTGAGAAAGGCTTGTATTGCTATGTATTGCTATTTACTTATAGGACTGCCTTTGCTGCATCTTGAAGATTTTGACCAGTTGTGTTTTCATTATCATTTGTTTCCATGAATTTTCAAAATTCTTTAATTTCCTGGTTGACCCATTCATTCTTTAGTACGATGCTCTTTAGCCTCCACGTATTTGAGCTCTTTCCAACTTTCCTTTTGTGATTGAGTTCTAGCTTTAGAGCATTGTGGTCTGAAAATATGCAAGGAATGGTCCCAATCTTTTAGTACCGGTTGAGACCTGAACTGTGACCCAGAATATACTCTATTCTGGAGAATATTCTATGTGTACTAGGGAGGAATATGTATTCTGTTGTTTGGGTTGGAATATTCTGAATATATCTGTGATGTCCATCTGGTCCAGTATGCCATTTAAGGCCTTTGTTTCTTTGTTGATCTTTTGCTTTGATGATCTGTCCATTTCAGTGAGGGGAGTGTTAAACTTCCCTACTCTAATTGTATTATTGTCATTTTGTTCCCTTGATTTGTTATCAATTGGTTTATATAATTGGCTGCTCCCATTTTAAGGGCATAGATATTTAAAATTGTTAGCTCTTCTTGTTAGACAGACCATTTAAGTATGACATAGTGTCCTCCTTCATCTCTTATTGTAGTCTTTGGCTTAAAATCTAATTTATCTGATATAAGGATTGCCACCCCAGCTTTCTTTTGATGTTCGTTAGCATGGTGAACTATTTTCCACCCACTCAATTTAAATCTGGAGGTATCTTTGGGTTTAAAATCGCCTCCAGCCTGGAGGAGCTGAGAGCTCAGAGTCCCATTCCTCAGGGTGCCCTAAGAGAAAAGCAGTCAATCCCTCCCATCTCCCTGGTCTCTGGCTGCACTCTGTGCTCACCTGGCCTGTGACTGAGCATTTCTATCTCTGGTGCACAGCCCTGTTTGGAGTCTCCAAACCCAGCAGATTCCTGTTGTATTGCTCCTCCCAGAGGAGGTAGGGGAGTTTCAGATCAGGATTACCTTAAACTGTCATCCAAGGCACAGTCCGGCCACTGCTCTGGGAGCAGGTACGCCACAAGAGGCAGATCCAAGGAGACTCCCATTAAAATCTTAAAATCTGCAATGTGATACCCCCAGCTTTGTTATTCTTTCTCAGGATTGCTTTGGCTATTCAGAGTCTTTTGTTCCATACAAATTTTAGGATTGTTTGTTCTAGTTTTGTGAAAAATGCTATTGGTATTTTGATAGGAATTTTATTGAATCTTGCTTTAGGTTGTCATTTTAATGGTATTTAAATGGTATTTGTTCTTCCAGTCCATGAGCTGGTAATCTTTTCATTTTTGTTAAGTTTCTTCATGAGTGTATGATTTTATATTTTTAGAGTGTAGGTCTTTCACTCCCTTGATAAAATTTATTCCTAGATTTAAAATTTTTTTTTTAAATTTCTTTCAGTGTACCAGAATTCATTGTTTACACACCACACCCAGTGCTCCATGCAAAATGTGCCTCCATAATACCCACCACCAGGCTCACCCAACTCCCCCTGCCCCCACTGCCCCTTCAAAACCCTCAGATTGTTTTTCAGAGTCCATAGTCCCTCATGGTTTATCTTCTCCTCCAATTTCCCTCAACTCCCTTCTCCTCTCCATCTCCCCATGTCCTCCGTGTTATTTCTTATACTCCACAAATAAGTGAAACCATATGATAATTGACTCTCTCTGCTTGACTTACTTCACTGAGCATAATCTCTTCTAGTCCCGTCCATGTTGATACAAAAGTTGGGTATTCATCCTTTCTGATGGAGGCATAATACTCCAATGGACCACATCTTCCTTATCCATTTGTCCATTGAAGGACATCTTGGTTCTTTCCACAGTTTGGCGACTATGGCCATTGTTGCTATGAACATTGGCCCTTCTTTTCACTACATTTGTATCTTTGGGGTAAATACCCAGTAGTGCAATTGCAAGGTCATAGGGAAGCTCTATTTTTAATTTCTTAAGAAATCTCCACACTGTTTTCCAAAGTGGCTGCACCAACTTGCATTCCCACCAAGAGTGTAATAGGATTCCCCTTTTTCCACATCCTCTCCAACACATGTTGTTTCCTGTCTTGTTAATTTTGGCCATGCTAACTGGTGTAAGGTGGTATCTCAATATGGTGGTGATTTGAATCTCCCTGATGGCTAGTGATGATGAACATTTTTTCATGTGTCTGATAGCCATTTGTATGTCTTCATTGGAGAAATGTCTGTTCATGTCTTCTGCCCATTTTTTGACATGATTATCTGTTTTTTGCATGTTGAGTTTGAGAAGTTCTTTTTTTTAATTTTTTTTTAAAAGATTTTATTTTATTTATTTGACAGACAGAAATCACAAGTAGGCAGAGAGACAGGCAGAGAGAGAGGAGGAAACAGGCTCCCTGCCGAGCAGAGAGCCCGATGTGGGGCTTGATCCCAAGACCCTGGGATCATGACCTGAGCTGAAGGCAGAGGCTTTAACCCGCTGAGCCACCCAGGCGCACCCGAGAAGTTCTTTATAGATCCTGGATATCAGCCTTTTGTCTGTACTGTCATTTGCAAATATTTTCTCCCATTCTGTGGGTTGCCTCTTTGTTTTGTTGACTGTTTCCTTTGCTGTGCAGAAGCTTTTGATCTTGATGAAGTCCCCACAATTTATTTTTGCTTTTGTTTCCTTTGCCTTTGGAGATATACCTTGAAAGAAGTTGCTGTGACTGATATCGAAGAGGTTACTGACTCTGTTCTCCTCTATGTTTCTGATGGATTTCTGCCTCATGTTGAGGTCTTTTACCCATTTTGAGAATGATCGAGTTTTATTCTTCTACATATAACTCTCTAATTTTCCCAGCACCCTTTATTGAAGAGGCTGTCTTTTTTCCACTGTATATTTTTTCCTGCTTTGTTGAAGATTATTTGACCATAGAGTTGAGGGCCCATATCTGGGCTCTCTACTCTGTTCCACTGGTCTATGTGTTTGTTTTTATGCCAGTACCATGCTGTCTTGGTGATCACAGCTTTGTAATAAAGCTTGAAATCAGGCAACGTGATGCTCCCAGTTTTGTTTTTGTTTTTCAACATTTCGTTACTAATTCAGGGTCTCCTCTGATTCCATACAAATTTTAGGATTGTTTGCTCCAGCTCCTTGAAAAATACCGGTGGAATTTTGATCAGAATGGCATTAAAAGTATAGTTTGCTCTAGGCAGTGTAGACATTTTAACTATGTTTATTCTTCTGATCCATGAGCATGGAATGGCCTTCCATCTTTTTGTGTCTTCTTCGATTTCTTTCATGAGTGTTCTGTTGTTCCTTGAGTACAGATCCTTTAACTCTTTGGTTAGGTTTATTCCCAGGTATCTTACGGTTCTTGGTGCTATAGTAAATGGAATCAATTCTCTAATTTCTCTTTCTGTGTTTTCATTGTTAGTGTATAAGATATTCCTAGATATTTTATTTTTTTTTGGTGGGAGTTATAAATGGAATCTTAACTTTCTTAACTTTAATTTCTGCTACTTCATTATTAGTCTATAGAAATTCCACAGATTTCTGTATATTTTGTATCATGCAACTTTACTGAATTCATTTATCAGATCTAAAGTAAGCTGAATCTTTTGGGCTTTCTGTATGCAGTATCATGTCATCTGCAAATAGAGGGTTTTATTTCTTACCAGTTTAGATGATTTTTCTTTTTTTCTCTTTTCTGGTCACTGCAGCTAGGACTTCCAGTACTATGTTGAATAAAAGTGGTGAGAGTGGACATCCTTTTCTTTTTCCTGATCTTATATTAAAAAGCTTTGATTTTTTTTTTTTTTTTAAACCTTTGGCTGGCACTGATTCTGGCTGGGGCTGCCTGCTTGGTGTAGCAGAGCAGGAGTCAATTTGGAGACAGAAGCCTACCAAAGCAGGTAAATTTGACAGGTTGGGTCTTCAGGGGAGTGCCAGGATGGGGCATGAAGTGCTAGCAAAGAAGATGGAGAGCGTTAGCACTCATTTCCAGATGTTTCCGGCCATTTAGGTTGGAGAGTAGGGTGGTAAGGAGAAGAGAAATGGTGCCTGTGAACACTTCTTTTCGCAGAGAAATGTCTTGCAGATCCCTTTCCCTTCTGCACATGTTCTATGATTATTCAGAAATCTTCTTCACATATACCCCAGGTAATTTTAAAACTACTGCTTCTTTGCTGTGTCTGGGCCAAGTTATTTAGTATACTGGCTCTTTAAGGATGGGAACTCAGTTTCCTATTGCCCTCATGCTTTCTAGGAGTTGAGTCCCACTGGTTTTCAAACCAGGTGTTATGGAGATTGTCTTCCCAGTAGGGGTGCCCTGTGTCAGGGGTGCCTTAGCACTTCTCCATGCTTGTGATGTCCCTTCCATTTGTCATTGGTCACATGGTGGGGGGGGGTGGTTTCATTCCCAACTGGGTCTCTCCCCCTCCTGCCCTTTAACATGTGCCCTTTTCTCTATGGGTAACTGTGGAAAGTCTGTTCTGCCAGTCATCAGATTGTTTTCAGAGTTAGTTGCATAGATGTAGCCTTAATCTTTGTGTGTCTGTGAAACAAGGTGAGCTCAGGATCCTCCTATTCTACCATTTTCTCAAAACTCCAGTGTCCCATTTTTAATGTATAATTTTATATTTCTTCTGGATTTCTTTCTTTTTGATATTGAATTAAAGTGTATTCAATAGCTGTTTTGTTCATTATATTGTTTTTATATATAAAAAAGCCTTTTTATATAGTTTTATGGTTTTATTAACAGAAGTACAGTATACACATAAGCTCTCTGTCTATTCATTTTCTTCACTTTGCAACCTGGCATTGGGATTTGTGACTCTGATGGCCAGCTGGGCTGCTGTTTCCACAGTGGTTTTGTGATTCTTGGAGGAGACATTGTGAGCAATCTCTGCATGGCAAGATTTGTTGCACATCAGGAGCACTTTAACCTCCTTGATGTTGTGGACTATGAGCTTCAAGAAGCCACTGGGTAGCATGTGCTTTGTTTTCTTATTGCTCCTCTAACCAATGTTGGGCATCAAGATCTGACCCTTGAATCTTCTTGTCAGTGTCTCTGGGTTTCCACCAGTTGTGCCTAATTTTGACATATCGGGCTGGCTGGTTCCTGTTGAACTTCTTGGTCCTCTTTTTAGTGATCTCAGGCTTCATGAGAGGTCTGAGGGTAGCCATGATGCTGAGAAGAAAATGGCTGTCGCCTCCACAGGCATCACTGAGGAAGAGACAAAGAAGCCTTTATTTATTTATTTTTAAGATTTTATTTATTTATTTGAGAGAGAGATGGAGAACATGAGCAAAAGCAGAGGGAGAAGCAGACTCCCTGCTGAGCATGGAGCCTGATGTGGGGCTCAATGCGGGGCTCCATCCCAGGCTCCTGAGATCATGACCTGAGCTGAAGTGAAGGCAAATGCTTAATGGACTAAGCCGCCCAGGTACCTTAAAGCCTTTACTTTTTAATTCTACTTTGAAAAAATGGCACTGGTGAATATCAGGATTACATCAGAGAAGGTTAGTTGCCCATTAAGAGGTCTTTATTTTGATGCATTCATACTGATTTATGTCAGGCTGTCCTTGAAGGAAAAGAAACTTGAGCATATATTAGGTTGCATGATAAGCAAATGCTGATATTTGACTTTTTTTGACTTACAAAACTGACAGTTTCACATAGTTCAACTTAATTCATCTGAGTTGTATTCCTGCCTCAGGGTAGAACTATTTCAACCAGGTTCATACAGATTGATACATAGGGCAGAGTACTACTTTCACAACTTGTAATGGCCACCATAACTGCCATTGGAAATAGCTACTGGCACATTCCGGCCAGAGTGACAGTTCCACCCTATATAGGTGGATCTGCACAAGAAGTGAAATGATAAGCCAGTTCCTAGCAAAGCTGCACCCTATATTCCATCAAAGCGTGTATCTCTCTCTCTCTTTCTCTTTTTTAAAGATTTTATGTATTTATTTGAGAGAGGAATGGGTGAGAGAGAGCACACAAGTGGGAGGAGGGGCAGAGGGAGAGGGAGAAGCAGACTCCCCACCGAGCGGGAGCTCAGCATAGGGCTTGAGCCTGGGACTCTAGGATCATGACCTAAGCCAAAGGTAGATACTTAACTGACTGAGCCACCAAGTGCCCCTCTATCTCTCTCTTTTTTTAAAATTTTTTAAAAATTTATTTATTTTCAGCATAACAGTATCATTATTTTTTCACCACACCCAGTGCTCCATGCAATCCGTGTCCTCTATAATACCCACCACCTGGTACCCCGACCTCCCAACACCCGCCACTTCAAACCCCTCAGATTGTTTTTCAGAGTCCATAGTCTCTCTTGAAGGAAAAAAAAAGATTGTTAAAAAATACCCTTAAAATATGTCCAAGACTTATGTAACAATGTCCAAGACTTATGTAACAATGAAACAAAAAACCTGCAAATCAAATACAAACAAAAGTATAAAACCAATTTAAATGAGCCACATTGATTTACTATGACATTTTTTCCCCTCTAAATCATGAATTGCAATATTGATATGGTGCTGATTTCAAGAGTGAAGAGTCTCATGAGTCTGCATGAGTAACTATCCATATGCATGTGATCACTTGGTTTATTCAACATTCATCTCTACTGCAAAACCTCCATTTGTACAGCAAAGAGTGATCCATTTGGTTTTTCCCTTTGTGTGGATGTGGCCAACTTTGCTCTTTTGGATAGAAGTTTGACATTTTTACAATTAAAAGTACATTTCACAGTTAAAAGGTACTCTTTGGTGCCAGAGCTCTTTGTTTCTATAAACTCTTATTGAGGTTCAGAAGGTAGCTCTTGGTGATATGTGGTGACCTTCTTCTTTTTTTAAAGATTTTATTTATTTATTTGGGGGGGGTGAAGGGGGACACAGAGAGAGAATCCCAAGCATACTCCATACTGAGATCATGACCTGAGCTGAAGGCAAACACTTAACTTAGAGATTGATCTCACAATCCTGAGAACATGACCTGAGCTGAAATCAAGAGTTGAATGATTAACTGATTGAGTCACCCAGGCACCCCTATGTGGGGATCTTCTGTTAGATTTCATACCTTGTGGGAGCACTATGCCTTATCTATAACATTTTGCTAATACTAATATTAATTAATACTAGTACTAATGCTATAATATATATAATATATAGTATATACTGATTTATAATACTCTATTATAGAGTTATTCAGTAAGTAAAATGGCTAGAAAAGGGTTTTTAGTTACTATTATTTTAATAATAAATATCTGCTTGAATATAAGTTCCATCTATGCATTAAATCTTGGTTGGGATTGTATCCCTCTGCTTTTCCTTTCTATAGACATTTTTTTCTGTCAACTATCATTATATTAGAAAAACATTAGCAAGTTTCCCTCCAAACCTTCCATCTTCTACTTGCTGATGAAGGATGATGGACTTCAGTATTTATGGATGTGAAAAAGTTAAGTAATGACTCAGAAATTTAGTAACTGTACAGGGATTTTAATATCAATTTTGCCATCTACATTGCCAACATATCACTTTATTATTTTAGGAAGAATAAACAACAGCAAACAAATCTTTTTAAAAGAAGCCTAAATTATATCAATCTCCTTGTAGTAGGTTTGTTTGTTTTTTTTTTTTTTTCTTTTTAAGAAAATGTGTCCAAACTCAATTATATTCTTTCGATTTATAGTTGGTGAGTAGACAAAGGGCACTTGGTCTAAATGTTACCTGTTCCATAAGTATAAGGTAAAGAGTAAATACGTTTAAATAATTTCTGAGGGGTACTCCTCTTACATTAATTATTCAATAAATTACTGATAAATTACTGATGAAATTAAGAAATTGCAAGAAAAAAGTAATCTAAGATGTAATTGATATACAATTAGTTAATTTGGATGTTTGTAATGTATCCTTATGTTGTTATTGTAAGCTTTTAGTGACTGAAACATAGGAGACAAAAAAGTCAGAGAACATGAAATTATGTTTCTTTTTAATTCATTCATTAGTTTATGTAACAAACATTAATTGAGCATTTGGCCCTTGACCTAGATACCAGGAATGGACAACTCAGTGGTTTTGCATACGTTATTTCTTCCTCTAAGAATGCCTTTCTACTAGTTCTCCATCTGGAAAACTACTTATTCTTCCAGATTCAGTGAAAAGAATATTTCCTGTACACAGATAATAATTAGTTGGTCAAGCTTCTGTGCTTTGATATATTACTTGTTTATTGTATATTATGTGTATACATATTATATATATAATATATGTATACATATATTATGTATACACATAATATACATACCAATTCAATATATCTACCAACTCAAGTGTAAACTCTTCAAGGACTTGTTCCACTATTAAATTTTTAGTATCTTTCCTTTTGCATTTTAAGGTACATTGTTTTTCTGTATAAAATTGTGGTAATCTTTAATGTCTCATTCTTTAAATGTTATGTGAATAGCACTTATTTATGTGGTAAATATTCTTTGATTTTTATTGGCAGTGTAATATCACATGCATGAGCCATAATTGATTGAGCCATTTGTCTACTTTTGGTTAATTAGGGTATTGTCAATTTTCTAGCTTTATAAATAATGCTGAAATCCTTGAAGATAAATACTTGTCCTTATCTTTGATTATTTATTTAGAGTTAAACATTTCTACGAGTGATAATATTAAGTCACATGATATGAGCAGTGTCAAAATTCTCACCATAAATGGCCAAATGGGTCTCTAAAAAGTCCATTCTGTGAATAATATGTGAGAAGCTTCTTTTACCTTACCCACCCTTACCAACCTTAGACATATCATTTCAAAAACTTTGTCAATTTTGTATGCAATAAATAGCTCTTTATTTTGGCTGATTTTATGTTCTTATATTATCTTCTGTTACAATTTGGGAGGAACATTAAGAGCCAGAGTTTAAGGGCAGTTGAAATAGAAAGTTGTATAAATCCAATGTGAGATATTCCCAACCACTTTGTAATGTCCAGGAGATGCCAGAGGATGGAAAGGCTGCTATTTGGCAAGTGGGGTCTATTACTCTAGTGGCATGGGGAAAAAACATTAGTCATGTTTAAGCTCCATGAGCAAATGTTAACTAGGGAGTCGTTCAAGTTAAAATGTATTTTATAAAATAAATTTTGAAATCTAAGATCATTATTTGTATAGAAACCCATTATTAACCAAAATTGGAAGAACAATTTCTCTTGTATTACAAATATGATAGAATATTACAGTTTGTTGGTGTGGCCATAGTTCAAAAGTTGGAGTCCCATGTTGGTCAAAGGGTTCTTTTCAGGAGCTGCCTGGGACTGTTCATCCCCTATATCCCATATGTTATCCATGTAACTCGGAGGTATCCATTATGGTGTCTTAGTCACATTTATTTATTTATTTATAAAAATATTGTGTTTATTTATTTGACAAGAGAGAGCTGAGAGAGGGATGTGGGAGAGGAGAAGCAGACTCCCCACTGAGCAAGGAGCCCTACACAGGGCTCGATCCTAGGACCCTGGATCATGACCTGAGCTGAAAGCAGACGCTGACTTGAGTCACCCAGTCACCCCAGTCTTTGTTACATTTGGTACTGTTGTGTATTTTGATTTTCCTCATTTAGATTAGTGAATCTCTGGTATTATTTTGCTGCCTTCTCTCTGAACAGATCAAGGCTTTTACCCAAACATTGCATCTGTGATGTGGATAAGTTTGCTTTTTTTTTTTTTTTTTTTTAGAGATTTTGTTTATTTGACAGATAGAGATCATAAGTAGGCAGAGAGGCAGGCAGAGAGAGACAGAGGAGGAAGCAGGCTCCCGGCTGAGCAGAGAGCCTAATGCGGCCTTGATCCCAGGACCCTGGGATCACAACCAGAGCCGAAAGGCAGAGGCTTTAACCCACTGTGCCACCCAGGTGCCCCGATAGTTTGCTTTTTGTTGCTATCTTATCACTTAACTATTTAACAGCATGATCCTTTGGGGCTACATATAGGGCTTTGAAATTTAATTTAATTACATTCATTTGGACATCCTGAAAAATCACTTCAGTGCTCAATCAGTTTTTTTCTCTTTAGGCCTCTCACCTTCATTTGTGTTTGTAGGAGGGATGAGTTGGCGGAGAAGTGAGAGGGAAGAGGAAGGAAACCATTTCTCTTTTAATCTTCATTTAAGGCTTTAAGATGAACATCAAAGAAAATAATTCCATATTGTAATCAAAATGAACTGATTCAGCTCATGGTAAAAAGTTGATTTGTAAAAGTACATTTGAGTTTTAACTTCAAGGTAGGGTCAGAATTTTTATAGGGGTGATCATATATATATATATATATATGGTAGCTAGACTTGGGAAGTGTTTATTACAGACTTTGTATCATGGTTGTCAGATGTAATAAGTAGATAAAATCAGGGGCATCCACTGACATAATTAATATTTACTCTTACTATGCAGATGACAAAACTGAGGTAAAATTAAGTGCAGCTAATAAGAGACAGTATTAGGCTTAGAACTCAGGGCTACTCTTCCTGTGTTCAGATCAGTACTTTCCAAACTAATCTGCACATGAGTCATCTGAGGATTGTGCTAAACTGTGGGTTCTTATGTAGCAGGTCTGGGGCAGAGCTTGAGATTTTGCTTTTCTAACAGGCTCCCAGGGCATGCTGATGCTGCTTATTTACAAACTACACTTTGTGTGGCAAGGCATTAAATTCTTCTCACTTGGAGAAATAAAAATGACCTTTTGTAATGAGAAGTGAAGACAGAACAATTAATACGCTTCCCAGCACATATTTAGTATTTTATTTCCTAGAAAATCATCATTGGTTTTTTGATGATCCTTGAAGATAGTGGTTTTGTATACACTTGGTGTGTAGTCTGATCCAGCAAATACACTTTTGAGTGTATCTAAAGTGGCAGATACTAGCAAGAAAATTAGTGCTTTTTAAGTGACTTAATTTTTTGAAATAATAGATTGAAAACAAATCCAAATTAGATAATGTGAAGTAATTATGACACAGAAAGCTTGGGTAAATCATGGGTAAAATCACTTTCTAAATCAGTTGTGTGGAAGATTTAATTGAAGAGACTGACTATATCCCTTTCTCTTTTCTTTGTTAGGCTTTAAATAGACAATGAACAATACCAGCTGTAATCTAATTGAAGTCTGCAGACCCCAGGTGTTCAGTTCAATAAACTGACTACTTTAAATTTAGTTTAATGATAGTCAAGACAGGATTTCACTGATAGTAGAAGTTATAGCAGGAAGTCCATTTCTGTCAAGAGTATTCTAAATTTTAGAATACATATTAGAGTTAGAAGTACTCTTAGAGATGAGGATATCATGTGCCCTAAGCTCTCCTTCCCAGTGTCAAGCACACACATTGAATCCAAAAGAGATTTAATGACTTGCTGAAGGTCAGTCAGCTTATTGGTAGCATAGTGTTTATTAGAAGCTTGGTCAGTGATCACAAAGTCAACTGCTGCCAAGGCCAGGTAAAAAACAGTTAAGGGTTATGTATTTTAACATAAAAGAGGGTGTTAGGGAATGTTGCATGCAGCTTACATGAAAGAGTCACTGAAACACAGATCTAGCTGATTATTTATGTGTGAAAACAGGGGCTCAGTATAGCCAGATCATCTGATTTTTTTTTTTTAAGAGAGTTTACTTCTGGCCAGGGGTGGGGTTAGGGAGGGGCAGAGAGAGAGAGGGAGAGAGAATCCCAAGCAGGTTCCATGCTCAGTGAGGAACTAGATGTGGAGCTCAATATTGTGAGCTAAAATCGAGTTGTCTGCTTAACCGACTAAGCTACTTAGGTGCCCCTTGATCATTTGATTTTTAAATAAAAGCTGGTAATCCACATACTTTATGTAAAAAATCTCAATTTTGAAATGCTGACAACAAAGAAAAACAAAAACTGTGAATCAGACAAAACACATTTACAAGGCAGATTTGGCCCAAGGGGCTGCACTTTTACGATCTCTGATCCAAGCTTTTTTTTCTCCCAATTTAGTGCATCTCTACCCATGATTGCTAAAATCTCTCTGAAGTTTCCTTAGTGGGGAGGTCAGGTGGTTGGGTTCTACTCCTTCCAATACCCTGTCAGTAAGGTCTCAACATGAAGATCATTTGGAAAGAAGGGCTCCAAATAATGATGAACAAAAACAATATCCTTCCCACTGTCCTTGAAGCAAAAGCATTTTAATTTATAAGGCCAGTGAGGAAAAGTGAAATTGTGAAATAAAGGAGGAATTCCTGCTTCAAGGGGAGCTATCCTGACTGGGCATTGGTCAAGTTTTCCCAATAACAAAGCATAAAAATCAGCTAATTTTGGTCCTGGTTATTGTTGAATATGCCTATGAAATATATGCATATACATATATGTATGTATGTGTATAAGAGAGAGAGGACACTCTAATTAGAGAATTACCACTTTTTTTTTTTTCTTTCCTTTCCTCATTGTGTGGAAAGAGAACTAAGGCCAGTCATAAAGAAATGATGAACTATTGGAATACTGCTGTGAGATGGAAGTGAGGGGTATAAGATGGAAGTGGGGGTATAAGTAAGATGAGGGAGGTTATCAGTCTGATCAACTTTGGTATTCATTCATGGTCTCAATTATTTGTGAACCTCCTAAAAGGTCAATATCATAATGTATAGTTGTTTTTCCAAGACACAAATTTTAATTGCACAGTCAGTGGTTTCTATGGAGAAGAAGGACACTGCTGTGGTATGTGAGCTTAGAATACTATTCAGTATTTGCAAAGATTAAAAAATTTAATACAGATAAAGTGTACCTGGCATAGAGAAAATGTTTAATCAATGGTAGGTGGTATTATTATTTCTTTATGTGTTTTTTTTTTGAAGATTTTATTTATTTATTTGACACTCAGAGATCACAAATAGAGAGGCAGGCAGAGAGAGAGAGGAGGAAGCAGGCTCCCCGCTGAGCAGAGAGCACAATGCAAGGCTTGATACCAGGACCCTGGGATCATGACCTGAGCCAAAGGCAGAGGCTTTAACCCACTGAGCCACTCAGGCACGCCCTTTATGTGGTTTTTATGTTTTGTTTTTATTATTGTCCTTATAATGAGTCTTATAAAATTATACATTAGTGCAAGTTATAGGGAGAATTATTTTCTGGCATAGTATTCCAAATTGGAGATTGTCCAAGATACCAAGACCTATACCTTGTAGATATCAAGGGTTTAGTCTGTTTGTCTGTGGGATCTCAAGGAGAGTTGACAATATTAGCCCAGTATATAAACAGACCAACTTGGGTGGTAATTAAGGTTCTTATTTTTGAGAGGTAGGATTTAAGTTGAAGAAGTTGAAGTTAAATATCTCAGCCTCTTTTGAGGATGGAGATGATGGAAATGAATTACAGTCTCTCTGGAGGGAAACAACCAGATGCTAGCCCAGAGGAAAAAGGCTCAGAGCTCAAGGTTGCTTCAACACAGCAGTTTGAAGGTGACTAGAAGCTTTGTGAGTCCTTTGAGACTCATGGTTTTTGGCTAAGTGATTTTAGCCCAGAATGAAATGATTTTAGCCCATTATCATTTTAGATAATGAAAAGTCCTTCCTTTTCATTATCATCTGTAGATTTTAAGGATTATGGCTGACCAATGATAATGTAATTACGAATTTGCTATTGATTTTTTTCCACAAAAACTTATTTTCATTGGATTTAACTTTGGGTTAATGCTAATATAAAAGTCATGCTTACATTTTGGTCTAATGAATGTAGAATAAGAAAAATTTATATTGGTTCTGAACAGTCCAAAGTATGGACTAGAATTTAATTTAATTTAATTCTAATAGGGAACATAAAGAAGTGAACATCTTAGTGCTTATTAGATTATAGCTTTTTATAATTAAGTGAAAATTAGTAAAGGGTATATAAAGATAAGACCTGATCTTTTTCCTCTAAGGATACAGTTTAAAAAATTAATAAGTGACTCTTAATCTCACAACAAACTGAGGGTTGCCGGGGGGAGGGGGTTTGGGAGAAGGGGGTGGGATTATGGACATTGGGGAGGGTATGTGATTTGGTGAGTGCTGTGAAGTGTGTAAACCTGGTGATTCACAGACCTGTACCCCTGGGGATAAAAATATATGTTTATAAAAAATAAAAAATTAAAAAAATTAAAAAAAAAATGCTTATACAAAATTATGTTGAGAATTTATCCTTTTCTGTTTAGCTATTTACCTTTTGTATTTTTCAGGAATAGAATTTACTTAACAAAGTATTTTTTTCTTTAACATAACTATACTTTAATCTTCTTTGTGGATTACAAACTGGCATAGTAGCAAGGGATTTGGAGCCAAACTTTGGAGGCTTTACATCTATTTTGAAAAATCACCTTTATTAAGTTACAATTAAAATTACATACAATTCATCAATTTAAAGTATACAATTCAGTGGATTTTTTTTTTTTAAGCAACTTTGCAGGGTTACTCCATCATAACAATAATCTACTTTTAGAACATTTTGTTACCCCTGCTAAAAGAAACCCTGTACCTAGGGGTGTGTGAGTGGCATGGTGGGTTGAGCTTCTGACTCTGGGTTTTGGCTCAGGGATGGTAGGATCTACACCAGCATTGAGTTGGACTCTGCATTTAATGTGGCATCTGCTGAGGTTTCTATCTCCCTCTTCCTCGGCCCCTTCTGGCCTCTCTCTGCCACCTCACTCCCATGCTCTGGCTTGTGAGTGTGCATGTGATTGCTCTCTCTCCAAAATAAATAAATAAATCTTAAAAAAAAAAAAAAAGGAAACCCTGTACCCATTAGCAGTCATTCCCCATTTTTTCCAACCCCTCAACACTAGACTGTGATCATTAATCTGTCTTTTCCATAGATTTGCCTATTCTGGTCATTTCATATAAATGACTTCTTGCATTTAGTATTATATTTCAAGATTCATTCTTATAGCATATATCAGAGCTTCATTTTATTTAATTGCTGAATAATATTCCATTTATTTCTTCTTTTCACTGTCCTTATAATAAGTCTTATGAAATTATAGATTGCCACATATATGCATACACATATACAATATGTCACATTTTTAAAATTTACACTCAATGGGCATTTGGATTGTTTTACTTTATAGGTATTGTGAATAACGTTGCTATGAACATATGTGTGTAAGTTTTGGTGTGAACATATGTTTTCATTACTATTGGGTCTAGGACTAAAGTTCTTGGCTCAAATGCTACTTTAATATTTAAGTTTTAGAGCAAGTACCAAACTGTTTTCCATAGTGGGCTACACCAACAATATATGAGAGTCCTAATTTTACCTTCACATCAGTAATGTATGAGAGTTCTAATTTCTCTAGTACTTTCAAAACTTGTTATTTTCCATTTTATTTTTTTATTAGTATAGCTACTGACTATCAAATATCTCATTGTGCCTTAATATGTATTTATTTAATGACTAATGATGTTCAATATATTTTCATGTGTTTATTTTCTACTTGTATATTTACTGTGGAGAAAAGTCTATTTAAATCCTTTATTCATTTTAATAATTGGGTTAATTTGTCTTATTGTTGAGTTATAAGAGTTCTTTTAGGTCTTATGAGCATTTGCTAAAAATAATGTTTGAAAATTACTTAGTACACAGAAGTCCTTGAATAGATATTTGATCTCTTTTCTCATAGTTCTTTTGATTTTTTAAAAAGATTTTATTTATTTGACAGAGAGAGAGAGATCACAGGTAGGCAGAGACGCAGGCAGAGGAGGAGGGGGAAGCAGGCTCCCTGCTAAGCAGAGAGCCTGATGCAGGGCTCTATCTCAGGACCCTGAGACCAGGATCCGAGCCAAAGACAGAGTCTTAACCCACTGAGTCCCCCAGACACTCCTTGATTTGGTTTTAATGTGCCTTTTTCTAAAGTTCATTGATGATTATGTATTTAATATTTTGTTAACTATAGTTTATTTTGTCAAGAGCCTTTAGCCATATACCTATGCCATATACCTAAACCTATACCTATATCTGTATAATCTATATCTATATCTATCTATAGAGGCTTCAGAGTACTTAGTAGTTTCTCAGACAAAGAAGATGCTTAATCAATCAGATATCTAATGTTTATTTCATCTAGATTCAACAAATTATTGAGTGCCTATTTTTTTCATCATTTTGTTAGAGATAGTCTTGCTAACAGACTGTTTCCCTTGCTGGCTGTGATGAAAGAAGCTTCCCTGTGGAGAGACCCATATGGCAAGGAACTGAGTGCAGCCTTTAGCTTATAGCCAGCCAGAAACTGAAGAACTCAATCTGAGAAACTGAATTCTTATAGTTATCATGTTAGCTTGGCATCAAATCCTTCCCAGTCAAATCTTCAGATGAGACCTCAACCCTGGCCAACACTTTGATTTGTAGCCTCCTGAGAGACCTGAAGCAGAGGACTCAGATAATCTGTCCCCAAATTTCTGACCCACAGAAATCCATAGAGATAATAAATGTATGTTGTTTTAACTGCTAAATTTGTAGTCATTTGTAGATAACTAATAGGTAATTACTAGATAATAATAAACACATTAATTTATTTCTTTTTCCCATTTCCCTAGCTCAGGGTTTGTCAACTTTGACATTGTTGACATTTTGGCCCAGAAAATTCCTTTTTGTAGGGCATCCTATGCATTATAGGATGTTCAGCAGGCCCACTGTCTTCTATCCACTATATGCCAGTAGCACCCTCCAGTTCAAGAAACAAAAATGTCTCCAGACATCATTCAATATTGTCTCATGGAATACCCCCTTCTCCATATTGAGAACCATTGTTCTCTCTGTTTGGAACATATTTACCCATTATTGTTGCTTGATGATATGTTATAACACAGTTCAAATGCTATGTCTCCTGACCTTGAGCATGGAAGATTATATAGACACATTATTTTTACTGGATACTCCTCTCCAAATTCCTTCTGCACCTATTATAATGAGGTTGTATAGTACATGATATAATATTTGAGGAGGATGTCATTATTTTTTTTATTATGTGAAAGATTGTGTAGGGGTATAAATACTTTCTGTTACCCAAGATTTAAAGAATATTGATTTGAAATTATGATATATGATCTCAATCAGAATTATGTAGACATTGATTTAAGTTGTCAAACCTAGTAGGAAAGGGGAAAACAAGTATTTGCCATTGGATAAAACTTTTCATAAAATTATGATAAATTTTAAAATATAATCAGTGTCAAAAATAATCAAACTTGTCTTTCTGTATTTACTAATAACTCCCTACATGTGGACTCCGTAAGACATTTTGGCTTTGATATCAAAGCAGCAACATAACTCAATTTCATATATAATTCATTTTGTTTTTGAACTATGCCTTCATAAGCACATTTAATACATAATTAAGCTAAATTTTATTTAGTTTATTTTATTCTACTTTTGAAGATCATCTACCCTGTCTCTGACTTGAATTTATGAATGCTTTAGTAATGCAATAATGAGACATTGGAGTAATTTTCTTAAATTAAAAAAGAGAGGGGGAATCTCCCATAGGGGAGGAAGCTGCAGTGTTCTTGGCTTTCTATGGAAGCTAAACTCCAGTAATCTCTATATGAATTAAGATAAAACTATCACTTCCATTTTCTCTAACTTGGAAAATGATAAAGATAAAAATTTTCTCTACTTGTTCTACCTGCAATTAAAAAAAAAAAGACCATAATTTGAGAAGAGTGTTCTTTTCAGGTCACTTTTTATAGATTTTTATGGCCTGGAGGGTCAGACTTGATTGCTTTATTAACTGGAGTTTTATGTTGGTATTGTAGTTTTGATGTTTCAGCTAATTTTTTATAAGGCCAGAAACTCATCATGTATAGAGCTTCAAGTTCACAGATAGGTTACAGATAGGGTATATCCCCTATTCATAGTATAATGGTGTATAATATAAGGGCTCTAGGTTGCAAGTTCCAAAAAATGAAACTCAAAGTGGCATAAGCAAAATACAAAATTTAATACCTAATGTGACTAAAAGGTCTAGGAAGTATGGCTGGCTTTCAAATACAGTTTGAACCTAAGGCTTAAATGATGTCATCAGTACTGTTTTTCTGCATTCATTGGCTCAGTTTGCTATTGTTTTCTACTATAACTAAGGGCTGAGTTTTTAAGAGCATGGTGGGTGCTGAATTATATTGCTAGAAGAAGAGAAGGAGTGGTTCCCTGAAAAAGAGAAAGGGATTCAGGAATGTGGAGTGTTCTATGCAGAAGAAGATATGGGTATGGGACAGACTGAAAATAGATATTTACTTCAGAAGCCAAATTTTAAGCATGTGACCTGGTAACGCATCTGTAATCATAGGAAAAGGAGTTTGAATTTGAATTGTTAATTGCATCAGATTTTAATAGCTTTATTCATGCATCTCAGCAGTAGGAATATACATGCCAGGAAGACCAGATGTTCATCCTACTCCTTGAGAAATGCTTGTTTTACTTCTACCTATGTTTATTTCTACAGCATTAACTTATTTCTGCTTCAATTCTAAGTGGACACATTGTTTATGTTTCTTAATACAACTAACTGTTTCTTTAAGATTCTGCATATTTCTGATATATTTCATTATGTGTTGTTTTTGTTGTAGTTTAATTATCAGAGTGAAATTTCTGGGCAGCAAGCTAACAGTTGTCCTTTTTATCACCTAATCCATTCAGCATTTTAGTTTTGTCCATTTTTCTAAGGAAGCAAAAAATAATTTTAGCAGAGCAATTTCTTTTGCAAGTACATTCTTTTTTAAAAATTTTTATTTATTAGAGAAAGAGTGCATGTGTGGACAGGCAGGATGGGGGAGGGGCTTAGGGAGAGGGAGAAACAGACTCCATGCTGAGCATAGAGCTCGATGTGGGGCTTGATCCCAGAATGCTGGGATCATGACCTGAGCTGAAAGTAGATGCTTACCCAACTGAGCCACCCAGGCACCTGCAAGTAAATTCTTTTTTTTTTTTTTTAAAGATTTTATCTATTCATCTGACAGAGATCACAAATAGTCAGAGATTGAGGAGGAAGCAGGCTCCCTGCCGAGCAGAGAGCCCAGTGTGGAGCTTGATCCCAAGACCCCGGGATCATGACCCCAGCCGAGGGCAGAGGCTTTAACCCACTGAGCCACCCAGGCGCCCGAGCAAGTAAATTCTTAAGTACCAAATGTACCCTGGAGCGTTAAGAAACCTGTTTTGTTCTGCACAAAGCATAGTTTGTCCATGTTTAAGAAAATTTAGAGGATTAGGAAGAAATCTATGAAATCATTTTAATTAATCTGCTTTTAATGCAGAAAGATGTAATAGTTGTTGCTTGAGTATTTTTCACTTCATTTTTTCCTTTTACCTTCTTCCACCTTTCTCATCATGCTTGACCTCTTTAACCAAGATTTATGATATGGCGCCCTCAGGCTCATATTTATCTAACTCCAAAATCTGATTTTATCACGCATGTCTCCATCTCTTTCAGCCCTCATCAGGTAGTCGCTAATCCTATTTATTCCACCTCCTTTTCACTCCACAGCTACAGGTCTTCACAGTTTCTCAGCTATGTATTATTCTCCAAACTGGTTTCTGCTTTCAGTTCCACCTCACTCTCCCAACTCTGGCCCCAGCTCCATCTCTGTCAAGGTTATCTTTCTGATATGCTGAATTGATGTATAACCCTTTTTGGATGAATTCTCATAGACTTCAGGATATAGTTCAGATGGCACAGCTTGGCACATGAAGCCCTTTGTATTGTGGCATCTGACCACTTACTCAGCTCAGTTTTCTGCCTTAGTGGCATCTGCATCCTTTGCTCTAGACAAATCAAATGCACCTGCATCTTTTTTCCCATGCAGATAACTTTTGTATATGGCGTTGTCTCTCCTCTTTCTCCTGCCTAGCTCAGTAACTCTTCTTCTTCCTTCAAAATTTGGTTCAGTCATTAACTTTTTTGTAATGGTTATCAAAATCATTGTGGCTGAATTTGATGCTCTTAATCTAACCTCCTCAACATAGTGCTTCACACTGATAAATAATTGTTAATTTACTTGCTTGTCCTGCATATGATAATGCAGTGACCTTGAGGATAAGGTCTGAGTCTGGAGAAGTTTTAGGCCCATAGGAGATACTCAATAAATATTTAATGACTGAATATGTGATTGTTAATTTAATGTGTCAGTTTGGCTATACTGAAGTTCCCAGTGTCTTGGTCAAATACTAGTCTAGATGTTGTTATGAAGGTATTTAGTAATGTGACTAATATTTATAATCAGTATAATCAGACTTTCTCCTTCCATAATGTCCACAGGCCTCGTCCAATCAACTAAAGGTCTTAAGAGCAAAATTGGAAGTTTCTGGAGAAAAAGGTATTCTACCAAATACTATAAGAGAAATCCTGCTCGAATTTCTAGTTTGCTGGCCTGCCCTACAAATGTCAGATTCAACACTGTAACTTTTAACTCCTGTCTGAGTCTCCAGCTGACCAGCCTGCCCTACTGATTTTGGACTTGCTAGTTCCCACAATCATGTGGTAGTTAAAATAAAGTTTATCCTATATATCTGTATTTATGTCTATATTACCTTGGATCTGTTTCTTTAGAGTACCCTGGCTGATACAGAATGTATTAATGAATTGAGGATGTTCTGTACATATTTTATCCCAAGAATTTGGAGAAATACTATAAATAAGGAAATGAAAGAATGCAATTTACCTGCATCTAAGTTGAATAAGGCTCTTACAGGAAACTTCTTAAATTTTATTAACTATATATGTAAAATTTTTAGTGGACTAAAAATTAGTGGATGGCAATTCATCAAGTCAAAACAGGGCCTTTTCACTGGAGGCTTAGGAAGGTCAACTTAATTTTTTTTAATTTTAATTTTTTATTGAAATATAGTTGATATACAGTATTACATTAGTTTCAGCTGAAAAACATAATGATTTGAGAACTCTATATGTTAATCTAAGCTCACCACAAGTATAGCTACAATTTGTCACCATACAACACTATTATATTAGTATTGACTATATTTTGTTATGCTGTACATTTTAGCCCTGTGACTTATTCATTCCATAGCTGAAATCCTGTACCTCTCCCACTCCCCTTCACCTATTTTGCCTATCCTCCCATACCTACCCCTCTGGCAACCACCAGTTTGTTCTCTGTATTTATGGGTCTGTTTTTGCTTTTGTTGGTTCATTTGTCTTTTTCTTTTTTTTATTTCATGTATAAGTGAAATCATAAAGTATTTGTCTTTTTTGGAAGATTTTATTTATTTATTTGAGAGAGAGAGCACGAGCAGGAGGAAGAGCAGAGGGAGAAGCAGACGCCCCCTGAGCAGGGAGCCCAACAATGCAGTTGATCTCAGGACTCTGGGATCATGAGCTGAGACATGGGCAGATGCTTAACTGAATGAGCCACCCAGGCACCCCTCTCTTTTTCTGACTTATTTCATTTAGCACAATACTATCTAGCTCCAGCCATGTTGTTGTAAATGGCAAGCCCTTTTTCATTTTTAGCGCTAAATAATATTCCATCATATAACTATACCGAATTCTCTCTATCTATTCATCAGTTGATTGACACTTAGGTTGCTTCTGTATTTTGGCTATTGTAAATGATGCAGTAAACATAGAGGTGGATATATCTTTTTGAATTGCTATTCTCATTTTTTGGGGGTGAATACCTAGTAGTGTTTATTGTACATTCTCACCAAGAGAGCAGAAGTATTCATTTTTCTCGACATCCTCACCAATACTTGCTATGTCTTGTCTTTTTGATATTAGCCATTATGACTAGTGTGAGGTAATCTCTCATTGTAGTTTTGATTTGCATTTGCCTGATGAGGAGTGATGTTGAGCATCTTTTCATGTGTCTATTGGCCATCTGGATGTCTTCTTTGGAAAAATTTCTATCCAGGACATCTGCTCATTTTAAAAATTGGATGATTCTTCTTCTTCTTCTTCTTCTTCCTCTTCCTCCTCTTCTTCTTTTCTTTTTTTTGGTGTTGAGTTGTATAAATTCTTTATGTGTTTTGGATATTGCCCCCCTTGTCGGCTATATCATTTTCAGATATCTTTTCCCATTCAATACTTTGCCTTTTTGTTTTGTTGATTATGTCCTTTATTATGTAAATTTTATTTTTAAATGTAGTCCCAATAGTTTATTTTTGCTTTTCTTTACCTTGCCTGGTAAGACACATCTAGAAAGGAGTTGTTGAGGCTGATGTCAAAGAGTTTACTGAAGGAAACCCAACTTTAAAAAGTTGAATTATGGGATCATTATTGATATTATTGGTTTCTAAACTTGTTTTTTATTTATTGATACTTTTGGTAACAGAGTTCTGGTGACAGAGTGAAAAAATAACCTGAAGTTCACACTGTGGCTTGCTCTCCTTTTTACCTGTTTTTATTAAATGCCAAAAGTATGATAAAGCATTGGAGCCCTTTGAGATAATTTCCATTCATTTCCCTAAAATGCTCTTTAAGGAAATGGAGTGCAACAGTAGAATTGTACAGCTATCCAGACATTTACTTGTCCTTTATTTAAGGCATTATTCAATTCAGTGGACAGACTAATTTTCTTTCATCTAGATAACAGAAAAATAGATTTCCCATATGAAGGAAAAATGAACCAAAGAAAAAATAAATGTGTGCATGTGAACTAACATCTCTCTAAACTAATAAGTAGATCTTGAAATTTAAACAATTGCCAAGTACCTATGAGATAAGTAAATTTAAAAATATATTTTTAAATATCTTATTTATTTGAGAAAGAACATAAGAGAAAGAGAGCACAAGCAGGGAGAGGGAGAAGCAGGCTCCACATTGAGCAGGGAGTCCCATGTGGGGCTCTGTTCTAGGACCCCAAGATCATGACCTGAGCCAAAAGCAAATATTTAACTGACTAAGCCACCTAAGCATCCCCTTAAAAATAAAGAAATTTCTATGAAAAGATAAGAGTTACAATGGTTGCAAGGTAAATAGTCTTCTTCTAGTCTCATTTTTGGTATTATCAGGTATTTTTTACTTGATCTACCTTTGTCCATTTGAGCTTTAACCCAACATTGATTGTGCCTCTGCCATGAATAAAGTCCTATGCTAGATATTTTGGGTGACTCAAAGATGATATATAATTTGAAATAGATTGAGATAGAAATAATAATAAAGGTACAAAAAATTTTAGAGGGGAAATAGATAAAGAGCAAGACTAATTCCAAGCAACAAAAGTTGGGTATGGTTCATGGGGTTGGAACTTGAGCTAGACCATGAGAAAATGATCTAGTAATTTGAGTTACAGCTATAGGAATAGGGAAGAAGATTTCAAGCATTGGGACACTTTGAGCAGCATAAGGAAGATACAGAAGGCAGGAAGGCACAAATCCTTTGGAGCAGTGCTCCAAACACAGGTAATAGCTTGGAAATCTTAGCATCTAGGGAATCACTTTTAAGGTTACTTGAAATAATCCAGAGGAACACTGATGAGAGTCTGAGCTCAGACAGTGATGATAGGAAAAGGAGTAAAGGAGTGCATGTGAATGAGAGTATAAAGGTATTTGATATTTTTTAAAAAGATTTAATTTATTTATTTGGCAGAGATCACAAGTAGGCAGAGAGGCAGGCAGGGGGGTGCGGTGGGGAGCAGGTTCCCTGCTGAGCAGAGAGCCTGATGTGGGGCTCAATCCCAAGACCCTGAGATCATGACCTGAGCTGAAGGCAGAGGTTTAACCCACTGAGCTACCCAGGTACCCCAGGGTATTTGATATTTTAAGGCTTTATTATATAAGATAAACTTTTTAAAAATGAAATTTTCCCTTTTCATAAACAGACTTTTGCTAATAATCTATATGGAATTTGAAGAGAAACAATTCAAAACTCTCAAAAGTTTAAATAATCACAGTAAAAATACATAAGTATGCACTGATTTTTTACTGTGTCCCATTAAAAGGACTCTTCAGAGTGGAAAGTATAGTGTAAACTCCAGACTACTATGAAAAGATAAATAAGAAAGTGATAAGTTGTTTTAAGTTCAAATATTTAGTCTTAATTAAACTGAATCCCAGGGTATGAAAGAGCTTGTGATCATGGTCACAGGTCAGTTTGTGACTTTGAAAGTCCCTGCAGAATGCAGATGGACAGGATAGATAGAGAGCAGCTGTTTCGATTGTGTAAAGGGTATGTGTTAGATAAGGGTAGGCAAAGTTTTTTAGGAATTTTTAGGAATAAAATAATGAATTTAACAGCAATTTCTAAAAGAATTCTGGAAAAGAAACTGGAGTAGATTTTTATGTACATAGAAATAATCTGCTAAATATTATGAAATATCAAGTGTTCAAAGAACAAGTTATACTCGTTTGCTCCTTTTTATTTAAAATTTTTCATTATATTAGTAGTGTGTGTTTATTAAAGAAGGTTTGACTCACCAAGAAAATTGTAACAAAACAAATAATCTATATATAAACTTCATTGACATTTGTATATATTTCTTGTCCTTACTTTTAGGGCTTTTGCACACAATATTTGGAGGTCATTTTTATTTATTTATTTATTTATTTATTTATTTATTTATCTGAGAGAGAGAGATAGGGAGAAGCAGATTCCCTCCTGAGCAGGCAGCTTTGTTGCTGAACTCAGTCCCAGGACCCTAGGATAATGACCTGAGCCTAAGGTGGACACTTAACTGACTGAGCCACGCAGGTGCCCCTAGAGGTAATTTTTAGATTTAATTTTTATTAAGTCCAAAAAATTGTACAAATATCATTTGTTTTAATACACTTTATCAAATAGTTCTTCAAGGTTTCTAATGGAAGTTAGAGGTATCTTGATCTATTCTTTTCAAACTTAGAAGCAACTACTATTTAACTGTTTCTTTTTGCGGGGGCAAACTTACTTTTGTATTTATAAATAGCAGACTTTTACTGTGATGATGTGACTTTTAAGAATTATTGACTTTTTATTGTGGGAAATTGTTGCAGGGTTCTTGTCTCACAGTCAAAGAATGAATCTCGCAGACACAAAATGGTTAAGTGAAGTGAAAGTTTATTAGGTGAAGGTGAAAACAGAACTGAGTGAGAATGGATTGCCATTGACAGCTTTTATGGTTGGTCTTTTATAGAAAACTGACCTGGGAACTTGGTAAATATATTGTCTATAATATTTAAGATAAATAAGGTGGATATGTAAATATTGTGAAAATATCTATATTTAGAACAAACAAGGTGGGTTTGTTATGTTCCATTCTCTCTGGTTAATATCTTGTCTATAACATTTCTCCACATCTGGGATTTCTCTGAGCCTGGTTGTGTAGCCCCCTGTGTGTTTTTCCCTACCTAACCTCTCCTGTCCCTTACTCAAGATGAGCATTTGCTATATTGCTCCAGTACTATCTAGTCTCCACTTATACATAGACCACATCCACTTTGTTTTCTCCCATGTTATTATGCCATAGGTTTTTTTTTTTTTTTAAAGATTTATTTATCTATTTTAGAGAGAGAGAGTGAGTTTGGAGGAGAGGGGCAAAGGGAAAGGGAGAGAGAATTATAAGCAGACTTTACTAAGCACAGAGCCTGATACAGGGATTGATCTCATGACCCTGAGATCACAACCTGAGCTGAATCCAAGAGCTGCATGCTTAACTGACTATACCAACCAGGCAGCTCTCATAATTTTTTAAGAAGTAAATATATAGTGTCTCTCATTATGATGATTATATAAACATTTCTAATCCAGCTTTTCAGTATATTATGGTTTTATTTTCTTCTAAAATTTTTTGTTTTAATGGAGAACTTTTAAATTTATTTTGTTTTTAATACACTGTCATTAAGTAAATTGCTTATTAATCATTCAAACACATAAGCCATGTTTCATTGTTTCCTTGGAGACAGATTTGGAGGACCTATCTTGGTGGTAATTCTGGAGCCATCTGATCTTATGCTCCAGTGTGGATGAGTTACTCTCTGAGTCTGCTGTTCAGCTGGCTTCCTGGGCCTTTCTTCCCTTCACAGTCATCCTAAGGATTACCTTTATCTTTTTCCTGACTTGGTTCCCCTTTTCTCTGGGTTTCATGCTTTGCTCTTTGAAAGTTTATTCCCTTGTTTTGGTAGAACATAAGCTTCCATGACTTTCTGAGATGTAATTCATCAAAGTATACTTTTTGAGATTTAAATGTCCAAAATGTCCTTATTTTACCTTTACGCTTGATTGATAGTTTCCAGGCATAGATGTCTAGGTAGGGAATGTTTCTTCTTTAGAATTTTGAAGGCATTTCTCTACTTTTCTCTTCTTTGGTTTATCATTTCCTCTTTTTAAATAAAGGCAAATAAAAGTAAGTATGTATACATGTATATATGGAGTCCCAATTAATCCTTGTGTTTTTAGTCTTACCTGTACCCCTACTTTTAGCCTTATTTTCGTAATATGAGTATTTCTGGGATTATATGGTGTCAATCAGCTAATGTTTTGGCTCCCTAAACCACATTCTTTTGTTCTGCTATGTTGGTTACTTTTCAAATTCAGAATTTTATTTTTATCACCTCTTGTTGTCTATCATGTTTTCCATGTTTTATCCTTTTGATTTTATGACTTTAAAAATTATTGGCATTGTAGTGGGATTTTGTGAGGGAATTAAAGATAAACTCATGTGTTCAGTATGCGACTAGTTGGTCTCTTCAACTTTTTCTTCCACTTAATATTCTGTGAAGATCACATATTCTTATGTAAACATTAGCTGAAAAAAATCAAATATTTATATAATATTGCATGAAACTGCCATTTTTCTTAAATTTTCTTTGTTATGTATTTTTTTTTAATCACCAATGAACATGTTTCTGTAAAAAATTTGTTCAGTATGCAGAAAATGAAGTCAACTAAGAAGGAATTTACTAATGGTAGGCTTCAGTATCATATATTTGGCCTTGTCCTATTAACATTTTTTAAGTGACTTTGATAGAGTAATTTTTCAAAGGCCTTTTCTGCCTGTAGGATAAGGTTTAAGATTCAATTTATTTTTCATGATTACAGAAGCATAACTTGAATAAAGTTTTTTTTTTTTTAAGACTTTATTTATTTGACAGGCAGAGATCACAAGTAGGCAGAGAGGCAGGCGAGAGAGAGGGGGAAGCAGTCTCCCTGCTGAGCAGAGAGCCCAATGCGGGGCTCAATCCCAGGATCCTGGAATCATGACCTCAGCCTAAGGCTTTAACTCACCGAGCCACCCAGGAGCCCCCTTGAATAAAGGTTTTAAGGACACAGATTTTAGTTCAATAAAAGAAAAAAAAATTCAATATTTAAAGTTATTCAAAAAGGAAACAGGGCTGCATAGTCTGAAAGTAGGGTCCTCTTTACTAAAATGAGCCCTAGGAGGGTGGTGACCATATGGTTCCCTAAAATTCAGCACTAAATAAACATTTAATGTTAAAAGGATTTATGCTAATTTACTATCAGAGTTGTTATAGTAACAGAGATAACTGTTCTTAGTGAAAAATTTACCTCTAAAATCCCTTGTATCTCTGAAATCTTCTTCATCTGAATATAGATCCTAAAAGCCAATAGCCTATAACAAGAGAAAAATGAATTCAGTATTTCAGTCTTCTTTTATGATGGTTATATAGAACTGTTACAATTAGTAATACCAAGTTAGATAGATAACTCACTTAGCTATATTGTTTGTTTTACTAGTCAAAAGATTAATGACCTAATTTGCTTTAGGAGTGCTTCACATGTCTCCATCTTTCCTCCCTGTAATTACAGGCCATTGTTCTTTATTTAAAGTTGATTACATTGTTTTCCCCCTCTTGGTGTCCTTTTAATTTAGCAGAATCATTTCATTTTGATCATTCTTCTGCCAAAATAATGAAAAATCAAATTATGTAATTAAATATAAAACTTAATTATACATTTTAATATTTTACAATTATATCATTTTATAAGTTAACAACTTCCTTGCATAAATATTTGTCTTTTTTCTTAATACACACATTTTGGCTAAATGGTCATCATTATTTTGCCTTTGTTACATGCTTAGAATGAGATAGGAATTGAATAGAATTTATAGACAATAAAATTTCAGTTCTTTATAAACTATCTGATACTACTCTGAGTGGAAAGCTGAAAATTATAACAAGTTTTATAATCCCTGAGAGATATATAACCCTTACTCTCTCATGTATTGCTAGATAGTCTTTGTGGTTTCACTGACTTATAACCAACCATTTTTAAATTGAACATGGAATTAGTAATTGAAAACATTTCTCTGGTCCCTTTTAAGTAGTTCATCTAAATCTAAACCCTCATACCACTTTCTCAGGACTTTTCACACATCCTTTATCACTTTGATCTTGTATTTGTTGTGGCTAGAAAGAGCTACATCTCTCTAGGGCAGGATCCATTGTTGATATTTCAGAAACCCCTACCAGACCTCAATAAGTATTTGTGAAATAGATTAAGTATGTTTGAATCCATATTTTTGTGGTGATAAAAATATACTATGTAATATATGTAAATAGAGAAAATAATATTTTATTAACTGACATCAGAATTCCTGTTGGGAAGGGAACTTCCTTGTTTAGAAAAATATCTTCATAAACTGCTTTGTCAGGTGGAAAAGTGATGCCCTCAGAGAAAGCATGAATAAGAAATAAATAAGGATTTCTGGGTATAGGTGAGCAAAAACAGCAGCAGAGGAGGTGGATGAAGGTGATTATGTTGGAAGGAGAAACTGCCAAACCACTTTCACATAGCACTTGGGCTAATGGATAGTCCTTCTAATTTTATTTAAACTCAAAGGCAGTGTGAATTCAGATAGTAACTGGGTTACATAGGTATGGCTGAGATTATCAAAAACCTAAGTCCTCTTCACTTCTTTAGAGATAAGAAATTCAATTTTCTGACAACTGGCCAAATATTCAGTTGTGGCCAGAAAAATACCAGATCATATAGCCTGTGAGATTTAAATACATCACCTTGTGATAAAACTAGCTCTATTAGAAACCAAAAGCATACGGCATGTCAAACACCTTTTAAGGACTTCACATACATTATATAGATATAGATATAGATATATACACACTCTTCACAACAAACTTACAAGTAGGTAGGTTGTTATCCTAACTTGACAGAAGGTAAACTGAGGCATGGAAACATAGTGGCTTAACCCTCAAGAGCCAGTAAATAACAGGGGTAGAATTTAAACCAAAGTAATCTAGTTCCAGCGGCCATGTTCTTAAAAACTGTGCATAATCTGCCCTTCCATACTTTTCAGCATAGTCTGAAAAAGGCCTAAGCCACAAAGGAAGGGGAAACCATCTTTTTTTTTTTTTTTTAATATTTTATTTATTTATTTGACAGGCAGAGAGGCAGGCAGAGAGAGGAGGAAGTAGGCTCCCTGCTGAACAGAGAGCCCAATGCGGGGCTCGTTCCCAGGACCCTGGGATCATGACCTGAGCTGAAGGTAGAGGCTTTAACCCACTGAGCCACCCAGGTGCCCCAGGGGAAACCATCTTAACGTTTTAAGTAAAAAGAAAAATTCCTGAGGTATGCATGAAGATTTATTACTAATCTTAGAGCTTGTGCTGGAGGGGCAGGGATCTTTGAGGGACTTCTCCAGGAACAAAGCAGCTGGTAGGTGCCATTTCCCTCCCCTGCCCCCAAGCCTGGATACAGCAGGAACCAGCTCAATATAAGCACTTTCCACCTGGAATGCTAAGAGCATGATCCACTCCAAAAGAAATACACCCTCTATTATGGACTGGGCAGGAGTTCTCCCAGGTGGTTGGAGGCCCCATCCCACAGCAGATCAGTGCAGACCTTGTTGGTATCGCATACCCTGCCCCCATGTTCTCCTTTGGACCTGCCCTATCCATTACACCCTTGGCCAGTGCCCATTCAAAGTGGTGCCATAGGCCTGACAGTGTGCAAGCAACCCTGAGGGGCCAGTATACTCCAAATTGACTCCTGCACCAGAGAGAGGGGGGAAAAAACCACATACATTGTTCCAGCTGTGGCCCCAGCAGTGGGCTGGGGGAAGACATTGGGTATAACTTCAGGTCCCACCAATGAAAATTTCTCAGGGGGCAACACACAGAAAGCACCCTGTGGTTTGGTGCTACTGTCTCTGGCAAATGCCTGGTCTAACTCAGCTCAAGTCCAGGGTAACTCCAGACTGGACCACTAACAACACAGGAACCAAACCCTGCCCACAACAAGCAAAGAGAGCCATTGAGACAACTGTACTAAAAACAAATGTGGCTTAGGCACAACAGTAGGGCACATGCAACACACATAGTTGACACCTCTGAAGCATCAGGTTCTGGTGAACAGGGGACATTGCACTGCAGGCACTACAGGACCTCTTCTTCATAAGACCACTACTTTCAAGTGCAGGAGACATAGCTGACTTTCCAAACACAGAAATAGACACAGGAAGTTAGACAAAATGAGGAGACAGAGCAATATGTCCCAAACCAAAGAGGAGGACAAAATCACAGAAGAGACCTAAGCAAAATAGAGATAAATAATATGTCTGGTAAATAGTTTAAAGTAATGATCATATTCACTGGACTTGAGAAAATAGTCCAAGTTATCAGTGAGATCCTTAACAATGAGATGAAAACAGACCAATCAGAGATGAGAACACAATAAATGAAATAAAAAATATTCTAGATGGAACAAATAGTAGACTATGAAGCACAGGAATGAATCAGCATCCTGGAGCATAGATTAAAGGAAAATAATCAGGCTGGACAGGTGAGAGAAAAAAAAAAGCTATACAAAATGAGAATAGTCTTAGGGAACTCAGTGACACCTTTAATAGCATTTGCATTGTAGGGATTCCAGAAGGAGAAGAACAAGAAAAGGAAGAAAAAAAATTATTTGAAGAAATAATAGCTAAAAAACTTCCTAAATTTGGGGAAGGAGACAGAAATCCAGATCCAGGAGGCACAGAGAATTCTCAACAAAATTAGCCCAAGGAAGTCCATACTGAGACACATAGTAATAAAAATGACAAAAAGCAGTGATAAAGAGAGAATTTTAAAAGCAACAAGAGAAAATAAACCAATTATGTACAAAGAAAATTACATAAGGCTATCAGCTGATTTTTCAGCAGAAACTTTGCAGGCCAGAAGAAAGTGGCATAACATATTTTTAGTACTGAAAGAAAAAAACCTGCAACCAAGAATGCTCTATCCAGTAAGGCTTTCATCTGGAATAGAGAGAGAGATAGAACTTCCCAAACAAATAAAAGTTAAAGGAATTCATGAACATTAAACCAGCGCTATAAGAAATGTTAAAGGAAAGAATATAAGCAGGAGTAAGAGAAGTAGGAAGCATAAAAGCAGTAAAATTAAGTGAATCTATAAAAATCAGGAGATTCACAAAATAAGAGGATGTAAAGTAAGACACTATACCTAAAATTTGGGGGGGAGGGGAAGGGAGAGTAAAGAATGGTTTAAATTTAAGCAACCATCAACTTAATATAGGCTGCTCTATACATAAGATGTTATATATAAACATAATGGTTAACTATAAATCAATAACCAGTAATAGATGTCAAAAAATAAAGAGAAAGGAATCCAAATATATCACTAAAGATAGCCAGCAAATCATGAGGGAAGAGAGCAAGAGAAGAAAGGAACAGAGCAGAGCTACAAAACAGTCATAAAACAAATAACAAAATGGCAATAAAGACATACCTGCATTAATTACTTTGCATGTAAATGGACTAAATGCTCCAATCAAAAGATGTGGAGTGCTGGAATAGGTTAAAAAATCAAAAACAAACAAACAAACAGAAAAAAACAAAAAAACCCAGAGTCATCTATATGCTACCTACAAAAGACCCCTTTCAGACCCAAACACAAATGCAGATTGAAAGTGAAGGGATGGAAAAACATTTATCATGCAAATAGGAGTGGAAAGAAAGCTGGAGTAGCAATAGTTCTATCAGACAAAATAGACTTTAAAACAAAGACTGTAACATGAGACATGAAAGGACATCACATAATCATAAAGGGAAAAATCCAACCAGAAGATATAGTAACTGTAAATGTTTATACACTCAACATGGGAGCACTTATGTACATAAAGCAGCTAATAACAAAGGGAAGTAATTGATAGTAATACAATAATAGTAGGGGACTTTGACAACTCACATTGAGGGATACAAAATCAACAAAGAAACAGTAGCTTTGAATGACACATAGGACTAGATGGAGCTAACAGATATATTCAGAACATTCCATTCTAAAACAGCAGAATATGCATTATTTTCAAGTGCACATGGAACATTCTCCAGGCTAGATCACATATAAAGGCACAAAATAAATCTTAACAAATTATAAGAAAATTTGAAGTCATGCCATGCATCTTTTTTGACCACAATGCTGTGAACTAGAAGTCAACTACAAGAACAAATCTGAAAAAACACAAATACCCAGAAATTAAATGACATGCAACTAAACAATGAATGGGTCAAGCAAGAAATCAAAGAGGAAATTAAAAAAATACATGGAGACCAATGAAAATGAAAACACAGTGCTTCAAAATCTTTGGGATGAAGCAAAAGCTGTTCTAAGGGGGATGACTATTGCAATCCTGGCCTACCTCAAGAGAAGCAAGAAAGATCTCAAACAGCCTAACCTTACACCTTAAAGGAGCTAGAAAGAGAAGAACAAACAAAACCCAAAACCGGCAGAAGGAAGGAAATAATAAAGATTAGAGCAGAATAAACAAAATAGAAACAAAACAACTAACAAACAAAATGAATAAAGCAAACAAAAAACCAGAACAGGAGCTGGTTAATTGAAAACATTAACAGAACTGATAAACTTCTAGCCATACCTCATCAAAAAAAGAGAGAGAAGACTCTGGGGTGCCTGGGTGGCTTATTTGATTAATTATCAACTCTTGACTTTGCCTCAGATCATGATTTCAGGGTTGTGAGATTGAGCCCAGTGTTGGGCTCCGCACTAAGCATGGAACCAGCTCAAGATTCTCTCTCCCCTTCTCCTGCTGCCCCTTCTCCTGCTGCTCAAGCTCAGAGAAAGAAAGGACTCAAATAAACAAAGTAAGAAATGTAAGCAGAGTAATAGTCAACACCACAGAAACACAAAGGAGTGTAGGAGAATATTACAAGAAATCATATGCCAACAAACTGAACAACCTAGATGAAATGAATAAACTCCAAGAAACATAAATTCTCAAAACTAAAACATGAAGAAATAAAAAATTTGAACAGACTGATAATCAGCAAAGAAATTGAATCAACAAGCAAAAAACTTCCAACAAACAAAAGTCCAGGACCAGATGGCTTCAAAGGCAAATTCTACCAAATATTTATTTATTTATTTTAATGATTTTATTTATTTATAAATAAGACAGAGAGATAGAGTGCACAAGCAGGCAGAACAACAGGCAGAGGGAAAAGAAGCAGGCTCTCTGCTAAGCAGGGAGCCTGATGTGGGGCTCGGTCCCAGAACCTGGGGAACATGACCCGAGCTAAAGGCACTCAATGAGCCACCCAGGTGCCCCTCTACCTAAAACTTAAAGAAGAGTTAATACCTTTTCTTCTCAAACTACTCCAAATAGAAAAAGTATTAAAACTTCCAAATTCATTCTTTGGGGCCAGCTTTACTTTGATATCAAAATTAGATAAAGACACTACAACAAAAGAGAACTACAGACGAGTACCTCTGATGAATATAGATGGAAAAAACGCTAACATAATATTGGTGAAAAAATATTGGAAAAGTATTGGTTTCACCAATACATTAAAAAAATAATTCTTCATGATCAAGTGAAATTTGTTCCTAGGATACCAGGGTGGTTCAGTATTCACAAATCAATCAATGTGATACATCACAGCAACAAGAGATGATAAAAACCATATGATTATTTCAGTAGATGCAGAAAATCATTTGATAAAATACAACTTCAACAAATTAGGTTTAGATGAAACATATATGATTATATGAAAAATAAAGGCCTTATATGACGAACTCACAGTGAACTTTATTCTCAATGGTGGAAAACTGAGAGCTTTTCCATTAAGACAAGGAAAAAGACAAGGATGTTCACTCTCACTGCTTTTATTCAGCATAGTACTGGAAGTCCTAGCCAGAGCATTCAGACAACAAAAAGAAAAGGCATCCAAATTGGTAAGGAAGAAGTAAAACTTTCAGTGTTTGGAGATGATATGTTACTATAGATTGAAAACCTTAAAGACTCCATGAAAAAACTACAAAAGCTAATAAATGAATTCAGTAAGGTCACAGGATACAAAATCAATGTACAGAAATCTGGTGCATTCCTATATACTAATAATGAATCAGCAGAAAGAGAAATTAAGAAAGGAATCCTAATTACCATTGCACCAAAAGTAATAAAGTACCTAGGAATAACCTTAACTAAATAGTTGAAAAACTGCAGCATGAAAACTATAAAACACTGATGAAAGAAATTAAAAAGGATACAAAGAAATGGAAAGACTTTCCTTGCCTATGGATTGAAAGAACAAATGGTTGAAATGTTTGTTCTACCTAAAGCAATCTACAGATTTAATACAATCCCTCTCAAAATATCAGTGGTATTTTTCACAGAATTAGAACAAATAATCTTAGAATTTGTATGAAACCACAAAAGACCCCAAATAGCCAAGGCAATCTTGGAAATCTGGAGTTATCTCTATTCTAGATATCAAGATAATCTACAAAGCTATAGTAATCAAAATAGTATGGTCCTGACACAAAATCAGTGGAAGCTATAGATCACATAGACAGACACGAAGGTCAGTGGGACAGAACAGAGAGCCTAGAAATAAACCCACAGTTATATAGTCAATTATTTTTTGATAAAGGAGGCAAAAATATGCGATGGGAAAAGACAATCTCTTCTGTCTTTAAATGGTGTTGGAAAACTGGACAGCTGTATGCAAAAGGATGACACCGTGGACTACTTTCTCATACTACACACAAAAATAAATTCAAAATGGGTTAAAGACATAATGTGGAACCATAGAGACCTAATGTCTTTATAAAAATCATAGAACACAGTAATTTCTGTGACATTGGCTATATTAACTTCTTCCCAGATATGTCTCCCAAGTCAAATTTATCCAAAAATAAACTATTGGGAGTACACCAAAATAAATAGCTTCTGCACAGTGAAGGAAATAGCCAACAAAGGTAAAAGACAGTATACCGAATGGGAGAAGATATTTGCAAATGACATATCCAAAAAAGGGTTAACATCCAAAATATATAAAGAATTTATATACAACTCACCCCTCCAAAAAAAATGTGATTAAAAATGGGCAGAAGACATGAACAGACATTTCTCCAAAGAAGGCATCCAGATGGCCAACAGACACATGAAAAGATGATCAACATCACTTATCCTCAGGGAAATGCAAATCAAAACACAGTGAGATACCACCTCACACCTCTCAAATGGCTAAAATCCAAAACACAAGAAATAACAACTGTTGGCGAGGATATGGAGAAGAAGGAACCCTCATATACTATTTGTGGGAATGCAGACTGGTGCAGTCACTCTGGAAAACAATATGGAAGTTTCTCAAAAAATTTAAAATATGATGCAGTAATTTCACTACAAAATAAAAACACTTGGGACACCTGGGTGGCTCAGTTGGTTAAGCATCTGCCTTCAGCTCAGGCCATGATCCCAGAGTCCTGGGATCGAGCCCTGAGTTGGGCTCTCTGCTCACCAGGGAGACTGCATCTCCCAATCCATCTGTCCTTCCCTCCTGCTCATGTTCTCTTTCTCCCTCTCTCAAATAAATAAAATCTTTAACAAAAAATAAAATAAAAACACTAATTCAAAAAGATATGTACCCCTTCATTTATTGCAGCATTATTTACAATAGCCAAATTATGGAAGCAGCTGAAATGTCCGTTGATACTAAAGGTAGGGGTGGTATATATGTACTCAGCCATGAAAAAGAATGAAATATTGCTATTTGCAACAACATGATTGGATCTAGAGAACATTACACAAAGCAAAATAAGTCAGTCAGAGAAAGATGAATACTATATGACTTCACTCACATGCAAAATTTAAGAAACAAAACAAATAAAGGAAAAAAATAGACAAACCAAAAACAAAACTCTTAACTATAGAGAACAACTGATGGTTACCATAGGAGAGATTGGTGGGGGATGAGTGAAATAGATGAAGTGGATTAAAAGAGTACACTTATTATGATAAGCACTGAGTAATTTATAGATTTTTTTGAATCACTATATTGTACACCTAAAATAAATATGACACTATATATTAACTATACCAGAATTAAACTTTTTAAAAAAAATCTCATTGTCATGTATGAACACTACAGATAATTTGAATTTTTAAGCTAATAGTCCAATGGAACTGAATAATGCCTTGTCAACTCATTTGGGTTGAAAGATGGAAAGTAACACAAATCAAGCTTTGAAGGACATTTCCTATACCCTGAATATTTTCTTAGTGATATAATGAGTTGTGAGGGAAAATAGAAGCTGGATTGGGTAATCCCTCAGCTTCGGCCAGATTAATCTTTTTTTTTTTTTTTGTATATCTAATTTCAGTTTATTGTTTTAACATATTATCTGTGCACACTAAATTCTCATGTAAAGAAGGCTTAGGATGTTCCTCTTTGTTATTAATCCCTAGTGTGTCCAAAGGCAAGAGTCAGAGAGGAACTGGCAAGTAAATTAAAGGCCTTGGATCAGCATGTATAGGAAACTAAACGGTGACAGTCCATCTATCACCCACACCGTCTGGCAATTTCAGAGCCATTACACTAGGCTCATGACACTAAATATAAAGTGTTATACAAACAGACTTGAAATGGATGAGATAGAAGCCCATAGCGCTTTTCCAGGATTAACACAACAGCCACTGTGAAGAGACAGAGAATCCCAGTGTATGTTGAATTTCCAAGAAATAGCAATTTGAATTCTACCAAACTTTCAAAGAATAAATAACACCTATTCTCCTGAAACTGTTTCAAAAAATTGAAGCAGAAGGAAAACTTCCTGACTCTTTCTATGAAGCCAGCATTACCCTGATCCCCAAACCAGGCAAAGACCCTACCAAAAAGGAGAATTTCAGACCAATATCACTGATGAATATGGATGCTAAGATTCTCAACAAGATCCTAGCAAACAGGATCCAATAGCACATAAAAAGATTATCCACCATGACCAGGTGGGATTCATCCCTGGGCTACAAGGATGGTTCAACATTCGCAAATCAATCAATGTGATAGAACAAATTAATAAGAGAAGAGAGAAGAACCACATGGTCCTCTCAATTGATGCAGAAAAAGCATTTGACAAAATCCAGCATCCGTTCCTGATTAAAACGCTTCAAAGTATAGGGATAGAGGGAACATTCCTGAACTTCATAAAATCTATCTATGAAAGACCCACAGCAAATATCATCCTCAATGGGAAAAAGCTTGCAGCCTTCCCATTGAGATCAGGAACATGACAAGGATGCCCACTCTCACCACTCTTGTTCAACATAGTATTAGAAGTTCTAGCAACAGCAATCAGACAACAAAGGGAAATAAAAGGTATCCAAATTGGTAACAAAGAAGACAAACTCTCTCTCTTTGCAGATGACATGATTCTTTATATGGAAAACCCAAAAGACTCCACCCCCAAGCTTCTAGAACTCATACAACAATTCAGCAACGTGGCAGGATACAAAGTCAATGTACAGAAATCAGTGGCTTTCTTATACACTAATAATGAAAATACAGAAAGGGAAATTAGAGAATCGATTCCATTTACTATAGCACCAAGAACCATAAGATACTTGGGAATAAACCTAACCAAAGAGGTAAAGGATCTGTACTCGAGGAACTACAGAACACTCATGAAAGAAATTGAAGAAGACAGAAAAAGATGGAAGACCATTCCATGCTCTTGGATTGGAAGAATAAACATTGTTAAAATGTCTATACTGGCTAGAGCAATCTATACTTTTAATGCTATTCCGATCAAAATTCCACCGGTATTCTTCAAAGAGCTGGAGCAAATAATCCAAAAATTTGTATGGAATCAGAAGAGACCCCAAATCGCTAAGGAAATGTTGAAAAACAAAAATAAAACGGGGGGCATCACGTTACCTGATTTCAAGCTTTACTACAAAGCTGTGATCACCAAGACAGCATGGTACTGGCATAAAAACAGACACATAGACCAGTGGAACAGAGTAGAGAGCCCAAATAATCTTTGAGAAAACAGGAAAAAATATACAGTGGAAAAAGGACAGTCTCTTCAATAAATGGTGCTGGGAAAACTGGGAAGCTATATGTAAAAGAATGAAACTTGACCATTCTCTTACACCGTACACAAAGATAAACTCAAAATGGATAAAAGACCTCAACGTGAGACAGGAATCCATCAGAATCCTAGAGGAGAACGTAGGCAGTAATCTCTTCGATATCAGCCACAGCAACTTCTTTCAAGATATGTCTCCAAAGGCAAAGGAAACAAAAGCGAAAATAAACTTTTGGGACTTCATCAAAATCAAAAGCTTCTGCACAGCCAAGGAAACAGTCAAGAAAACACAGAGGCAATGCACGGAATGGGAGAAGATATTTGCAAATGACAGTACAGACAAAAGGTTGATATCCAGGATCTATAATGAGCTCCTCAAACTCAACACACACAAAACAGTCAGTCGTATCAAAAAATGGGCAGAAGATATGGACAGACACTTCTCCAATAAAGACATACAAATGGCTATCAGACACATGAAAAAATGTTCATCATCACTAGCCGTCGGGGAGATTCAAATTAAAACTACATTGAAATATCACCTTACACCAGTTAGAATGGCCAAAATTAGCAAGACAGGAAAGAACATGTGTTGGAGGGGATATGGAGAAAGGGGAACCCTCTTACACTGTTGGTGGGAATGCAAGTTGGTGCAGCCTCTTTGGAGGACAGTGTGGAGATTCCACAAGAAATTAAAAATAGAGCTTCCCTATGACCCTGACATTGCACTCCTGGGTATTTACCCCAAAGATACAGATGTAGTGAAAAGAAGGGCCATCTGTACCCCAATGTTTATAGCAGCAATGGCCACAGTCGCCAAACTGTGGAAAGAACCAAGATGCCCTTCAACGGACGAATGGATAAGGAAGATGTGGTCCATATACACTATGGAATATTATGCCTCCATCAGAAAGGATGAATACCCAACTTTTGTAGCAACATGGATGGGACTGGAAGAGATTATGCTGAGTGAAGTCAGTCAAGCAAAGAGTCAATTATCATATGGTTTCACTTATTTGTGGAGCATAACAAATAGCATGGAGGACATGGGGAGTTAGAAAGGAGAAGGGAATTGGGGGAAATTGGAAGGGGAGGTGAACCATGAGAGACTATGGACTCTGAAAAACAATCTGAGGGTTTTGATTGGGGGTGGGAGGTCGGGGTACCAGGTGGTGGGTATTATAGAGGGCACGGATTGCATGGAGCACTGGGTGTGGTGCAAAAATAATGAATACTGTTATGCTGAAAATAAAAAATAAATTAAAAAAAAAGAAGTAGCAATTTGAACAGCAGCCCCACAATGTGATATAATAACATTATTTTCCATTTATAGTTCAAAACACAATGACTGCTTCCCAGGAGGGCAAAGATCTTTGTATAAAGGAAAGATTATTGTGATAAAGGCTGGAAAAGACAAGCTGGAAAAGGCAAAACAAGATCATCTAAAAAGAAAACTTCAGGGGCGCCTGGGTATGCAGTCGTTAAGCATCTGCCTTTTGCTCATGTCATGATCCCAGAGTCCTGGGATCAAGCCCGAGTCAGGCTCCCTGCTTGGTGGGAGGCCTGCTTATCCCTCTTTCACTCCCCACAGTGAGACTCTCTCACTGTGTCTCTCTCATTTTTTTAGTGAAATGTTGAAAAAAAAAGTCGATTAAAAAAAAAACTTCAATTTGTGAAAAAGAAAATACTTAGACTATATTGTATTGTCCTTCTAAAATCTCTAATGGGAACCTAGGGGAAGGAGTAAAAATGACAAGGAAGGAAGGAAGAATAACATGAAAACCACAGTCCTGATCCCACTGGAGAAATGTTGGTTTAGCTTGAGATAGATCTGAGTGATAGTAATTGATACTGAGACCCAGGAGATGTCACCCAATTTTCTATAGCAAGGTTGGTAAGTTTTAAAGAATCTTCTTTTTTTCTTTCTTCCCCTTTCTGTTTCCTTCCCTTTCCCTCTCCCCTTACTTCTCCTCCATCCCTTGCTTGCTACTTCCCTTCCCTTCCTTTTCCTCACCCACCCTCCCTCCATCTTTCCTTTCTCTCTCTCTCTTCTTCCCTCGTTCCCTCCCTCCCCACCTTTCTTGAATAATGGAGTTCTCTTTACAGAATGGAGGCCTAGGCATTTCTTCACCAGCTTCTCTTGAGTGATTTGTGTGGAAAGAGTCCAGTGCTAGATACCATAAAGCTGTGAAAACAAGATTTTGACTGCCCTCAGGGAACTTGACAGTATTATAGGGGAGATGACCTACCCTTAAAATAATATTTAAAACTAAGAAAATAGCAAACCTGAAAATGTAGCTCAGACAGACGGCCATGGAGGTTTAGAGTTAAGGAAGAGTACATGGCAGTGAAGATGTGAAAAGGATTTATGGGGAGTTCAGGAGGGTGTCCCAAGAAAAGTGAATAATAATTGTTTTTGGCTATAACCTACAGTATTATTTAACATTATTTCATGTGGTTGAAGTTCAGGGTTGGAAAAAATAGTCTCTGCTCTGTGGTAGATTAAAATGTTTGGGACTGACTGGAGCATGATTTAGTAGCTTTGAGCCTTTGGTAGCTTTGAGCTGTTGAACTCTTTTATAGGCTCTAAGCAATAACAGACCACTCTTCTTTTTTTTGTCTCGCTCAGAAGAACTTAACCTGGATTTGTTTCATGGGTTTGTGTCAGATCTCAGAACATCTCAGATACGTTTAGTTCTAAAAGATGGAGATTTTTTTTTAATTAAAAAAACAACAAAAAACCTTGGATGACACATACTATAAGAAATTCAACTTTGTTTTAACATATTTGTATTAATGTTCGATAGAAGATTGGTTAGAGGCAAATGTATTAATATTTAATAATACCTGCTTTTTATGATACTGCATGCTCATAAATAATCACAGTGAAGAATTAGAGGGCACCTTACATTACATAATATGAAATATTTTTTAAAAAGTTAATTTTGAATTCTGCTTTAGGTTTTTATCATTTAGGTTGTACTTAAATAATAATTCAATGCTCAGGAGATCCTTAAATCATTTGGATGTATATATTAAATATAAACATTCTCTAGCAATTTATAAAATTAGGGGAAAGTAGTCTGATCAACCCTAGGGCTCCTACCTTAGTGATTTACTTACTTAATGTCTCTTAGCAACCTTGATCAAGTCTTGGTTTTCAATCCTTGCAAAAGGCACAGTCTTTCCTCTCTTCATGGGGGAAATAATAGTGAATATCTCTCGTAATCTTCTTCCTCTTCTTTCTCTAACAAGTATCAGATCTACTTCAGATCCTCATCTCTTTTTTTTTTTTGGCGTGTAACAAGAACCTCCTAAATGGTCTCACTGCCTTCTGTTTCTTTTCTGTCACCCAACCTACCCCCTGAGGACTAATGTTGCTAAACCAAAGCATGGATCGTGTCATCTTCTTGCACAAAATCCTTCAATAATTTTGTATTATAATGTGATCTAAGTTCAGATAGCTTGCCTTGATTTGCTAGGCAAATCAATCACAAACTAGTTCCTTCATATATTTTATATGCTCTAGTCAAAGTTGATAACTTTTCTGTAAGCATTCCCACCTCTGCACTTAAGGACATGCTATTTGAAAAGTCCTCCCTATTATTTCTAATTGCAGGAATCCTCATCATCCTACAAAGTCTGACCTTAGCAAGTGCTTTTACTCTAACTCTACTGTGGTGCATCCCAGTCCAGCCAAGAGGAAGTGATTTCTCCTTTGTCTGAGTTCCCTAACTCTTTCCTTGACCTAGCCTTATAGCAATTATCACTGTCTGCCTTGCATTACAGTGATTTGTCCTATGCCACAAAATCCCTGAAGACCAAGATCACATCTTATCATCCCTGTATCTTCCAGTGGCTTGCACATTGTTTTTGCCTAATAAATTCTGTTGCTTGGAAGATGTATTTAATGCAATACTGACTTGCCCAAAGGTTGCAGTTGCTTTACATCTTATTGGGAAAAACTGGGGGCTTCTAATAATTTTGGTTACTCATCCTGAAACTCTTTACTCATTTTAGATCATATTTTAATGTAAAGTATTTTAACTAGAGTTGATAAAACTGGACACAATATGAGAAGAATGGCAGAAAAGGAAATGCTACAGACTGTACTTGTGAATTTGTTGAGCTCAGGATAACGAAGCAGCATCTATTCCAGAAATATACACTAGTTAAGACCCAAGAAGTCAAACATACCTAACCATCCTGCATATCACATTTTTTCAGCAAGAGGTGCCAAGAAGAAAAGGAGCAATCTGCCATCTGCTAAACCATCTGTTTCATAAGACCTATTCCTTATTTAGTACCATCAGGGGTTTCATTTATTTAAAAAAAAAAAGATTTTTGAACTTCATCAAAGACCCCCAAATAAGAACATATGATAACATTATCTAATAGCCATCTCAGTTAGCAGCAGATTTTATTTTTCTTAAAGTTGTTTTCCTATTGAATTATGTTCTTTACAATGTACAGAGAGAACACAATCTATGAATTGGAAGTCTGGAGTCTGAATCTTAACTCGATTTCCTACTAACTTGTCTAGGGAAGTTGCCTTCATCTGACCTTAAACTTCTTCCCCAGTAAAATGGAAATTATATTGAGTTGGGGGGAATGGGGTAATTAGGTGATGGGCACTAAGGGGGGAACTTAATGTAATGAGTACTGGGTGTTATATACAACTCACAAATCACTAAACTTCTGAAACTAATAAGACACTATATGTTAATTAATTGGATTTAAATTTTAAAAAATGGAAATAATATTTACCTTACAAGATGAGAGCTAAAATATAAGCCCCTTGAGACAGCAAAAATTTTCATCTGTTTTGTACACATTTTCATCTGTTCTGTGCATCCCAAGCATAATCCCGAACATTATTCAGCATGTAGAAAATATTCAATAATTAATGTGGTAATATTGAAATAAAATTGATACCTATAAATATGCTTTAAAGACTATTATACAAATAACAGAATCTTCGAATTAGAAGCATAAGTGTTGCCTAATTCAGTTGCCTTGGTTTATAGGTAAAGTAAGAACCAGAAAGACTGACCTATACAAGATCTTGCAACCACACACTTGTGAAGCTAGCACAACAATCCAGGCTTCCCAAATTCTAGTTTAGTTCTCTTCCACTGAACCATACCATTTCTTTTTCTTTTCTTTTCTTTTTCTTTTTTCTTAATAATATGATCAATCCATTACCTTAGTACACTGTTTTACAGACTTCAGTCTTGTGTGTACCACTTTGTCTATTTTTGCAGTGTTTACGTATGTTATTTTTCTTTATTATTGTTTAGGTTGATTCTATTACTAAACTTAAATGCTTTTTCTGTGTCTTCTCTCAACCAATAATGTCCATGAAATAATTTGTTGTACAAGTGTTTTCTTGACATATGTTGAGATAAAAAACACACGCTTACATACCGTCTAAAACTGTTTTGCCTAGGGAAATACTGCCTAGAAGTATCTGGAATGCATTATGACTCTATATGAATATTTTCCATAGAATAAAATAGCGAAGGAATTTTTAATATAGTCAACTCATGACTTTTTGTATTAGAGGAGTATAGATAACCCAAAATATGAAATAATTAGAAATTTAGCTTACATTTTTTTCCCCTCTTGTTCTGTCTTAGTGCAAATGAAGGGTAAGATCATTGTGCCATTATAGTGGGTAGAAATTTCATAGCTACAAAGTTGGGTATGCAAAAATGGAAATTTATTCCTTTATACTTAGTTCTTAAACCTCCATAACCTGCTGTTGGTAGAGAATTTAACTAGTCATTAAGAAATGGTCAACATAAATACTTGGGAATTTTGTCTCACTTTTTTTTTTTTTTTAAATAAATACATCATCAGTTAAGGGTCTTGTCCTTTTCCTTCCTCTTTCCTTCTTCCAGGAGGGACTTAAAGTTCAGCTTAGGGTAGAGTAGGTGTCATACCTGAGTTCAGGTTCTCTTTTTTCCCTTTCTTTGCAGCTTCCTTTCTTTTTAGTCCAAAGGCTTTTTTGTTTTGTTTTGATTTAAATATTTTTTCACATGTGTAGGAAAACTAGGTTTCTACATTGTCATTCTTTATTCCACATTATATGGTTTATAGTATGTGCGCTATGGGATGAAACCATCAAGATTTTAGTTTTTGGGGTTCAAAAACCACTTTTCTTTCTCCTAAGAGCCCACCTGTTGAAACAAAACCTTGACTTTCAGGGCTATTAGCTATGTTGTAGGCTTTTTGAAGAACAACCTGAACTGTGGAAATCCCTCATTGTAAATCATTCTTGTGATAATGTATGTCTCTGGATGAAAGGGGACGTGGTCACATACAGGGAAGTGTAGGAGAGGAGAGGCACATTAACTGACACCTAAAACTCCTGTTTCAATATATTATGCATACAAATCCTTCCTCTATATATGCACCTTAAACTATTATTTCATTATTTTTGTTTTTTAGGTAAAAATAATAGCATCCCTAACTTTTTTTTTTTTTCCAGTTCTCATTTTTAAAATCCTTTACTAAATTTACTGGCTCTCTGTAGGAGCCTCATATTATATAGATACCACAGTTATAAAATAGGATTAACATCTATACTTGTTTAGCCTTTTTAGTTTTAATTAGAAAAACCTTTCATATAAGTACCTTTAATTTTTCTATGTAATTCTATTAGGGAGATAGTATTAGTCACAAAGACAAGGAAATTGAGGCCAAAGAAGTCTAGTGATAAGGTAATAAGACAATTTTTCTTAAAAAGCATAATATGAAACACATATATACATATTTATTGAGGAAATGGAAAAATATCTTATAATTTTGTGGTTTTAAACCAATGTTTGATTGATTAAAGTTATATATTACAAAATCTGGTTTTCATTAAGCCTTTAAAGTCAAGCATTTTTAAAAATAAAAATAACATTTCTTTTCATTGTTTTTGAATTAAAATTCAAGTAATTCAGTTGGGACAGATTAAATTCCTCTAAACAATTTGTTCTATTAATAGACTTTTAAATTGCCCTAAACATTAAAATTTCATTATTAAGTTAAACATATTCAATACTTTAGCCTTTCAAATATCCAAAAGGACAGATTTATAGCCCAAGTGAACTAAACTTCCCAAGAACTTTAGCAACCCTTATAAACTTAATTACACAGAGAGAAACATTATCTAAAGTGTTCTAATATTTTTACCAACTTGCAAAATTCTCCTATACCTGAGACCTTAAAATCACAGCTTGATATGTCAGATTTTCTCAGATAATATAAACATTTTATATAATAGTATCTTAGAACAAATGCAAAAAACTCTGACTTCTGTAGTTAATTCTGCAAGTTCCTAGAGGTTGTAAACTCATTTAACCAAGTTAAAAGGAATGCATTTTACTAGAATAAAATTTCATATTTCAGTGTGTTTTCTTGGAGGTCAGACATTCTAGGCTGGACCTAAGGACTGTAAATTTGCAGTGTGACTCTATCCAAATTATAAATGGGCACTCTGGAATCATTCTCATTGTCACTGTATATGGAGACCTGGAAATCTACGCTGTCTTCTTGAGTTTAGTTTTGCAATTCCTTACCTGGTACTTAAGCAGTCTTTTTCATGTTTTATATTCTTCATCACATGATTGGGTTCAACTTATATTTTTACACTCTGATTATAATTTGCATTATTTTTTTAAATTTAATTCTTTTCTTTCAAGGTTTTTTTATTTTGTTTTGTTTTGTTTTAGCTTTATGATAGTTTTAATTTATTTGGTTGTTCCTTAGCCACAATCTATAGTCATTTTTATTACAATTATTTTCAGTGTGGCATTTACTATTTTTTCAGTGCTTCCTCAGATCTCTTAAGTCTATGAATAAGCTTTTCAAATGTTCAAACACAATTCCAGTCTGTCAGTTCTTTTTCTTTTCAGCACTGTAGAACTCCCTCCTGAAGGTCTGTCCTCTGCAGAAATCTGAATGACTATTCTTTGGCCTGGTGTAAGCTGTCATCCTGAAATTTTCCTTTGTTGCTCTCTTGTTTCAGGTTTCTTGTTTTCCAGATTCCCATTTCTTTTTCTTTCTTTAAGTGACTCCTCATTTTACTGAAACATATGGTCTAATAGCTTCCTGTTGCCTCCATACTTGGATTCTGGGGAAGGAATTGGTTTGTTTCTTGCTATCCAACCACTCCAGTGCTAATTATTTTGTGAGATACCATTTCTCTGTTGGTTTTCCCTTCCAGAAGTTTGCTTTTAATACTTGTCCACTTGGTCTCCTCTAATGTCATTTTAAGGGAATTTCTATTACATTTAACTGGAAGTTCCACATTTCAAATTTCTTCTCTCTTACTACTTCTTCCATACCATCAACCCAGAAGAGATGCCCAGCAGAGTAACTGCCACATTAACCCTCAATATTAAGTTGAAAGACACATCTATGAAGCTGATGTTTCTACATGCTGCTGAAGAAAAATGTATCACATTATTTAGGTATAAATTCAAAAGGCAAGTTTTTTTTTCCTTTTAAATTCTTATCAAGAGGCTATTGTTTGCAAGGAAAATCTGAGATCTGTAACAATGGGAATGAAATTTAAGTAGTGTCAATTCTGCTAAGTAATTAAAAACTGATATGGCTTCATTAAAAAGCCATAAATAGTTCTTAATATGGCTCTTAATTAGGAAAAAAAGCATGACAATGGCAAAGATTAGAATGTCTATGGGTGAAGTTCTTGTGTTCTTTATTACAGTGAATGACCATATAGTTTATTTTCCAAACTGGGACTGTTCTGAAGTGAAAAGGAGGGAAACCCTATCAATTATGCAGTAATTGTGTAAAACAGAATTGCCCTAGGCGAACTGACACAAGGTCTCTTTACTGTAGATTAGATTAAGAAAGACCTAGACCTACAACTTGCCTAGGAGAAAGGGTAAAGTTCTGGGGGATATCCAGGATATAAGTAATTTAAGTAAGATACAGGACTGCTATTTTAATAAATAAAATGACCAGATATTGCATCTATCTGAAGGGAAATATATTCAGTGAGTAAATTAGAGTAACAGTTTTTTGAAATTTGAAATTCATCATCAATAGAATGGGGTTTAAATTTATTAGAAATAAAATATTTCCCTTACTTAAAGTGGTTAATCAGTTTTATCGTAATGAGAAGTAATACTACATTTTAGTTAGGAAGACATCTTTCTGTGCAGTGCCTTTCCTAAGAAGTATAACAAAATAAGACAAAAAAACTGAAAAATTGAATCATCCCAATCCCCAAAACAAAAACAAAACCTCAGTGCAGAATGCAAGGTACCTCTTCTTCCTTGTGTTATCAAAATAGTTGATTGTGCTATTCATAGGTACTACCTTTATTTATAACCATATAACATCCTTTCTGATATAAAAAAATGTTTCTCCATAAACTTTAAAAATTAATTATGAGAATATAATTAAATAGACAATTTTCAATACAAATAACTTAAAAATATTAGGCAAACTTAGAACCATTTCATCATGATTAGACATTAGCAAAATTATTGATTTTTCTGTAGTTCTATTTTGGCCATTTGAGTGATGCTGAGTTGTGCTGTCTCTTTTGAGTTTTGTTTCATCTTGCTCCTGAAATTGTTTTTTATGAGTTTTAATTTGGAGAGAACATTTTGCCATATGCCCCCTCAGCATACACACACACACACACACACACACACACACACACACACACATATTTATACAGTGGATACAGTGGCAGGAAGTGTCAAAAAATTAGTAAAAAACATACTTTAGGAAAACTTACATTTATTATTTAATATCTTAAAAATCCCCCCAATTTATAGATAGTTTCAAATATTTTACAATTTGGTGACTTCATTCAAAGTAGTGATTATACTAGTAATGATACTTACTAATAAGTCTCTTGAAAATTTCCTTCGTGCTTTTTGTGCATTTTTCACAATGGTGTTTTCACTTGAAATAATTAGATTGAACTAAAAAATGTCAATAAATTATTTTTAGTCCAGAAATCTCATGGAGTGTCTGGATAGTTATTATATAAAATTAATTGCATGATGAAAATATTGAATTATAATTTATTCACAAATAGTGAGAGCTATTACACTGGAATATTGACAGGCCTAAATAGACAAACAAAAATATTAGAAATATTGTATCTTGTTGAAATTTTTGCTCAGTGGTGTTTTTTGATACAGAAATACTATTAAAAATCAATTATCACTTAACCAAAAAGACAATAATATTATCTGTTATATACCAAATCATGATTCTAATGAAGATTTGTGTCCTTTAAAAAGCTGTCAAGTACCAGGGGCACCTGGGTGGCTTAGTCAACCATCCAACTCTTGATTTTGGCTTAGGTCATGATCTCAGAGTGAGATCAGGCCATGCATTGATCTGCATCCTGCTATGTGCTAGGCATGGAGCCTGCTTAAGATTCTCTCTCTCCCTGTCCCTACCCTCCCTAGTACAATAAAAAGCTGCCAAATACCAAACTACTTCTAATTGCTGAGACATTTGTTTTTGTTCCTGTAAACAAAAGATTTTCAGTCCTTTGTTTAAAGAAAAAAAAGTTTTTGTGGGAATTTAACTATGCCTGTCATGTCATACTGGTAAAATCTATACGCTTTTTTTTGTACCAAGGCATGCTAAACCCTATTCTAATGGTATGGAGTAATATATTCAGAGAATAAATTTAACAAGTACACTGATCTACTGTGATATTATCTTTATGGTCATGTTTCTATTCCTTCATTATAATATAACTTGGGCATGACTACCATTAGGGTTTAGAATATAGCATAGCTATTAGAATAATTTGGTAATACACAGGTAACAGAACAGAGGTAAACGTAACATCTGATCTGTAAAATTTCTACTACCTACTCTACTTGAGACTTGGACTAAAATAAATCATATGTGCCATAGATTGTAATAGCAAAAACATGGAAACAAGTGAAATGTTCATTAATAGTTTACTATAAATTCTAGGATATTCGTTTGGAAAAAGGCTCTCAAAGTATATTGATAAATAATAAAGAACAAGAAATCATGTTTGTTTACATTTACTTAAATTTTAAATTTGCTTATATTATACATATATATAATGTTTCACGTTTGCCTAGGAAATTTATGGAAAGAGATTTTTGGAGTGAGGAGAGGCTAGTGAAAGGAGAGGAGGCTTTTTAAAAATTTTTTTAAAGATTTTATTTATTTATCTGACAGAGAGACAGCGAGATAGGCAACACAAGCGGGGGAAGCAGGAGAGGGAGAAGCAGGCTTCCAGGGAGGCCCAATGCAGGGCCCAATGCAGGGCTCAATCAGGATCCCTGGGGTCATGACCTGAGCAGAACATAGAGGCCTAATGATTGAACCACCCAGGTGCCAGAGGAGGTGTTACTTTTAATGTTACATCTTTATGTTTGCCTAAAAAAGAAAGTCATGAGCAGTGTTATCATTACTGTTTTAAAACTGATTGAAATCAAGATACCCTTGGGGTGCCTGGACGGCTCAGATGATCTGCCATCAGCTGAGATCCCATGATCTCCAGGTCCTGGGATGGAGCCCTGCGTCAGTCTCCCTGCTCAGTGGGGAGTCTGCTTCTCTCTCTCCCTCTGTCACCCCCACCTACTTCTTCACTCCACCCCCTTCCCCTGCTTGTGCTCTCTCTCTCTCTCAAGTGAATAAATAAAATCTTAAAAAAAAAACCCAAGAAATTATTGCAAAGATTTGAATAGACATTTTACAAAATAAGTACAAATTACCAATAAACTTACAAAAAACCCATACCAGTATCTTAACACTGCAGCCAAATTTTTAAAATGTCTTGCCAATGATGAATTTTGTTACAAGAACATTTTTCTTTGATTGATAATGATGTCATGTGAATTTAAAATTATAGCCTAGTCATAGTCATAACAACAATTAATAATATTAAAACTTTTACCTCTCACGAACACCAACATAAAACACTTTGGCTACATCATCTAGATTTCATTACTAATTCTGGAGCTAAAAATTGTAAGGTGAATATCTCATAGGATTATAAATTCAAGAGAAGCCACATTGTTGTCTGTGGAAACATGTCATACCTCTATTTTGCTTGCCAAAGCTCCTGCAATACTGAATCTTATCTACATTTATTGTGCAGAGCCTCCTTTTTTTTTTTAATTTTAAAAAAGATTTTATTTATTTATTTATCAGAATGAGAGAGAGCACAAGCAGGGGGAACAGCAGGCAGAGCAGGCAGAGAGAGAAGCAGCTCCCTGCTGAACAAGGATACAAATATGAGACTCGATCCTAGGACCCTGGGTTCATGACCTAAAACGAAGGCACCCACTTAACCAGCTGAGCCACCCAGACATCCCTGTGCAGAGCCTCCTAATAAAACTTGTAGTAGTCCACATTTTTAAAGAAATACATTCTTTACAATAGGCCTAAAACGTGAAGCATTTGTATTTAGCTTCCTCTGGGTAATGCATTTCATGATAGTGTCATAGACTTTTTTTTTGGCGGGGGGGCTTCCAGGTAATCTTTATCAAATCTACCACAGGCTACAAATCCTGAGGTTTTATAGGTCAGACAGAGCACATTTTAGCCTATACAATTTATAGAAAGTCCTCACAGAAGGCAGTGAGAGAAAAAAGTTCTCTATTCCCTTTTAGCATCTTTAGTACTTGATCCAGCTATTTGAACAGTTAGACTCAGGGTAACAGAACACATGGAAAGGGAAATAATAGCTTTCAACTGTGAGTTCTGTATCAAAACAGTTAATGAAGAAAGTTTTTTTTTTAAACAGGTTTCTTTTTTTTTTTTTTTAAAGATTTTATTTAATTATTTGACAGAGAGAGAGAGATCACCAGTAGCCAGAGAGGCAGGCAGAGAGAGAGGAAGGGAAGCAGGCTCCCTGCTGAGTAGAGAGACCAATGCGGGGCTTGATCCCAGGACCTGGGATCACGACCTGAGCGGAAGGCAGAGTCTTTAACCCACTGAACCACCCAGGCGCCCTGATGAAGAAAGTTTTAATTACTAAATAACAATACTGGATTCTTGATTAGAAATAAAATCCAGGGGCGCCCGGGTGGCTCAGTTGGTTAAGCGGCTGCCTTCGGCTCAGGTCATGATTCCAGGGTCCTGGGATCAAGCCCCGCATCAGGCTCTCAGCGGAGAGCCTGCTTCTCTCTCTCCCCATCTCCCTGCCACTCTGCTTACTTGTGCTCTCTCTCTAGCTGTCAAATAAACAAATAAAATATTTAAAAAAATGAAATAAAATCCAGTCCTGGATTCTTATTAAAAATATGACTAGCCATCACAAACTAGTAGTCCTAGGGCCAAATTCAGCCTATAGATATATGCATTTCGCTGGATAGTGCTTTTTAATTTTTACTTTTTATTTTTTTTAAGATTTTATTTGTTTATTTGAGAGAGAGAGACCAACCATGAGATGGGGAGGGCCAAAGGGAGAGGCAGATTCCCCACTGAACAGGGAACCTGACATGGGACTCAGTCTTGGGACTCCAGGATCATGACCTGAGCCAAAGGCAGTAGCTCAACCAACTAAGCTACCAGGTGCCCTGGAGAATATATATATATTTTTTAAAATTTTCAGCATAACAGTATTCATTATTTTTTCACCACACCCAGTGCTCCATGCAATCCGTGCGCTCTATAATACCTACCACCTGGTACCCCATCAATTCAAACCCCTCAGATTGTTTTTTAGAGTCCATAGTCTCTCATGGTTCACCTCCCCTCCCAACTTCCCCCAACTCCCTTCTCTCTAACTCCCCATGTCCTCCATGCTATTTGTTATGCTCCACAAATAAGGGAAACCATA
>NC_081558.1:116217729-116297616 GCF_022355385.1 Mustela nigripes
AAAAAAGAAAACGAATAAAGAAAAATATAAAAAAGAAAAATATATATTAGATAAACTAGTTAAAAAACGTTAAAAAAGAAAAGAGTAAAAGTTAAAAAAAATTTTAGCAGAAGAAGAGAAAAAAAATGAAAAAGAAAAAAATTAAATTAACTGCAAGACTAAAAAAATCACAGGGAGAAAGCCATGAGTTCCCTGCTTTGCTTTCTCCTCCTCTGGAATTCTGCTGCACTCCTTGGTATTGAAACCACACTACTTGGTCGGTGAACTTGGTCTTGGCTGGATTTCTTGTTGATCTTCTGGGGGAGGGACCTGGTGTAGTGATTATCAAGTGTCTTTGCCCCAGGCGGAATTGCACCGCCCTTACCAGGGGCTGAGTAATCCGCTTGGATTTGCTTTCAGGAGCTTTTGTTCCCTGAGCGCTTTCCGTAGAGTTCCGGAGGACGGGAATACAAATGGCGGCCTCCTGGTCTCGGCCTGGAGGAGCCGAGATCCTGGGGCCCCACTCCTCAGTGTGCCCTCAGAGAACAGCGCCCAGTTACTCCCGTCTGCCCGACCTCCGGCCGCGCTCCGAGCTCACCGAGCCTGCGACCGGTTCAAGGTAACCCTGAGCTGTGATCTTACTGTCGGCTCTGTCTCTGTAGATGGCTTTCCCGTTCCAATACCCGCAAGCTCTGCGACTCAGACGCCCCGATCCTTCTGTAACCCTGTGGGACCTGAGGCCACGCTGACCCCGCGTGGGCTTCACCCCGGTTTAGCCTCTGGAGCGATGTCCCTCAGCGGAACAGACTTTAAAAGTCCTGATTTTGTGCTCCGTTGCTCCACCGCTTGCGGGGAGCTGGCCTCTCCCCCTAGGGTCTATCTTCCCGTCGCTTTGGATTCACTTCTCCGCCAGTCCTACCTTTCAGAAAGTGGTTGTTTTTGTTTCCAGAATTGCTGTTCTTCTTCTCTTCGATCTGCTGATGGATTTGCAGGTGTTTGCAATCTTTAGATAAGCTATCTAGCTGATCTCCTGCTAGCTGAAGTAGTGTCAGCCTGCTACTTCTCCACATCTTGACTCCTCCCTCAATGTGGTTTTAATTTGAATCTCCCTGATGGCTAGTGATGATGAACATTTTTTCATGTGTCTGATAGCCATTTGTATGTCTTGGTTGGAGAAGTCTCTGTTCATATCTTCTGCCCATTTATTGATATGCTTGTCTGTTTTGTGTGTGTTGAGTTTGAGGAGCTCATTATAGATCCTGGATATCAACCTTTTGTCTGTACTGTCATTTGCAAATATCTTCTCCCATTCCGTGCGTTGCCTCTTTGTTTTCTTGACTGTTTCCTTGGCTGCGCAGAAGTTTTTGATTTTGATGAAGTCCCAAAAGTTTATTTTCGCTTTTGTTTCCTTTGCCTTTGGAGACATATCTTGAAAGAAGTTGCTGTGGCTGATATCGAAGAGATTACTGCCTACGTTCTCCTCTAGGATTCTGATGGATTCCTGTCTCACGTTGAGGTCTTTTATCCATTTTGAGTTTATCTTTGTGTACGGTGTAAGAGAATGGTCGAGTTTCATTCTTCTACTTATAGCTGCCCAGTTTTCCCACCACCATTTATTGAAGAGACTGTCCATTTTCCACTGTATATTTTTTCCTGCTTCATCGAAGATTATTTGACCATAGAGTTGAGGGTCCATATATGGGATCTCTACTCTGTTCCACTGGTCTATGTGTCTGTTTTTATGCCAGTACCATGCTGTCTTGGTGATCACAGCTTTGTAGTAAATCTTGATATCAGGTAGCGTAATGCCCCCAGTTTTATATTTGTTCTTCAACATTTCCTTAGCGATTTGGGGTCTCTTCTCGTTCCATACAAATTTTTGGATTATTTGCTCCAGCTCTTTGAAGAATACCAGTGGAATTTTGATCGGAATGGCATTAAAAGTATAGATTGCTCTAGGCAGTATAGACATTTTAACAATGTTTATTCTTCCGATTCAAGAGCATGGAATGGTCTTCCTTCTTTTTCTGTCTTCTTCAATTTCTTTCATGAGTGTTCTGTAGTTCCTCGAGTACAGATCCTTTACCTCTTTGGTTAGGTTTATTCCCAAGTATCTTATGGTTCTTAGTGCTATAGTAAATGGAATCGATTCTCTAATTTCCCTTTCTGTATTTTCATTGTTAGTGTATAAGAAAGCCACTGATTTCTGTACATTGACTTTGTATCCTGCCACGTTGCTGAATTGTTGTATGAGTTCTAGAAGTTTGGGGGTGGAGTCTTTTGGGTTTTCCATATAAAGAATCATGTCATCTGTGAAGAGAGAGAGTTTGACTTCTTCATTGCCAATTTGGATACCTTTTATTTCCCTTTGTTGCCTGATTGCTGTTGCTAGAACTTCTAATACTGTTAAACAAGAGTGGTGAGAGTGGGCATCCTTGTCGTGTTCCTGATCTCAACAGGAAGGCTACAAGCTTTTTCCCATTGAGGATGATATTTGCTGTGGGTCTTTCATAGATAGATTTTATGAAGTTCAGGAATATTCCCTCTATCCCTATACTTTGAAGCGTTTTAATTAGGAACAGATGCTGGATTTTGTCAAATGCTTTTTCTGCATCAATTGAGAGGACCATGTGGTTCTTCTCTCTTCTCTTATTAATTTGTTCTATCACATTGATTGATTTGCGAATGTTGAACCATCCTTGTAGCCCAGGGATGAATCCCACCTGGTCATGGTGGATAATCTTTTTAATGTGCTCTTTGATCCAGGTTGCTAGGATCTTGTTGAGGATCTTAGCATCCATATTCATCAGTGATATTGGTCTGAAATTCTCCTTTTTGGTAGGGTCTTTGCCTGGTTTGGGGATCAGGGTAATGCTGGCTGCATAGAAAGAGTCAGGAAGTTTTCCTTCTGTTTCAATTTTTTTTTAATTTTTTATTTTTTATAAACATATATTTTTATCCCCAGGGGTACAGGTCTGTGAATGGCCAGGTTTACACACTTCACAGCTGTTTAAATTTTTTGAAACAGCTTCAGGAGAATAGGCGTTATTTCTTCTTTGAAAGTTTGGTAGAATTCCACAGGGAATCTGTCAGGTCCTGGGCTCTTGTTTTTTGGGAGGTTTTTGATCACCGCTTCAATCTCCTTACTAGATATTGGTCTATTCAAGTTGTCAATTTCTTCCTGGTTCAATTTTGGGAGTTTATAGTTTTCCAGCAATGCATCCATTTCATCTAGGTTGCTTAGCTTATTGGCCTATAACTGTTAATAATAACTTCTGATGATTGTTTCTACTTCCTTGGTGTTCGTTTTGATCTCTCCCTTTTCATTCATAATTTTATGAATTTGGGTTTTCTCTCTTTTCTTTTGGATTAGTGTGGAGAGTATTTTTAAATCCTTAAATTTGAATGCCTTTTTAGGCTAGTCATGTACACTGTAGCTCACCATAAGCAGCACCACTTTCTAAGTTTTTATATCTACTCAACCCCATATACATCTATATCCCTGTGTCCTGAAGGAATTTGAGAATGCTATATGCTTTAAACTTTAAAAATTTTTTTGTTATTTAATAGTATTAAACTATAATTAAAATGTGATATGGGAGAGATATTGGGAAGCATTCATTCTTCCTAATTCTGATATAAATAAGATTTGCAGAATCTTTCCAGATCTGGCCTTTGCTTACTGAGATTTCTGAGCTTCCAAAGAGTTCATTAAGCATGTAAATTAAAAAAGGCTATAGAATTAAGACCTTAAAAGGGAGAACATGTATGTTAAGAAATGCTGGATGTGTCTTATCACACAGCTGCATCAACATCAAAAATAAAAATTCTTGTAGGTTATAGGATATTCAGAAATACTTTTGGCATTAACCAAAATGCCTATGGCCTACTCATTCTTATTTCTACTAAAGTTAAATTGTCAAGATTTATGATAAAAGGTTTTGGGGCACCTTAGTGGTTCTGTGGGTTTAGCCTCTGCTTTCAGCTCAGGTCATGATCTCAGGGTCCTGGGATCGAGCCCCACATCAGGCTCTCTGCTTGGCAGGGAGCCTGCTTCCCCTTCTCTCTCTGCCTGCCTCTCTGCCTAATTGTGATCTCTCTCTCTGTCAAATAAATAAAATCTTTAAAAAATGTATATATTATGATAAAAGGTTTTGAAGCTTTGAGGATGGGGTAATTTATCTTCCAAAATTCATTTTGTTATAAGCAATCATGATGAATCTGGGAGGAGGGTTATCAAATAAGGGGCCATGTATTTAGTTTTCCCACTTGACAAATTCGATTGAGAATTTTCAGTAATTGCACCATATAGTCTACAATGTTTTAAGGGTTAAAGAAAATTCAAAGTTTTGTCTTTAAATTTAAGATTCTACAGCTATTGATTTGATAATGTTGACAGGATTAGCTGATCTAATTCTTACAAGATGAGGTGCAGCTTGACTGACCCAATTTTGGGGATGGGAGGATTATAGAACTCCCTAAACCAAAACTTCTGAGGAAAGGAAGGATTTTGGAGGAATCACTGAGTATCCTAGCTATAATGTTGGTATTAATGTCTGAATTCTTTGTTTCTGGTTTGGTTAACAAAGTGGGACAAAGCTAGAGAAAGGTTATTCTATTGATAGTTTAAACATTCAGTAACCTGGAGACACGGTGCTGGAAGCGAGGATAGATAGTGGCTAAGTGGTGGGTTCTGTATTTGGAGGACCAGGGATTGAATCCTGACTATTTCATTTACAGCTGATGTGAGTCTTATCTAGCTCTCTCAAAGATTATTGGTTGATTCTAAGGAAGCAGTAAGAGAGGGACTAAGCATGTGGGATCCATTAGACTGCTGGTTTAAACTCTGCTCCTGTAATTTTAAACTGTGTAATCTCAGCCAAGGTATCTAACTTCTCAAGGCTTTAGTTTTGTTATTTATAAGTGGAGTTAATTATAGCAAAGTTCAATTTATCTTGGTGAAAATTAAATGAGACAATGCCAGGAACATGATAAATATGCAGTAAGTGTTTCTCTTCCTCTTCTTCTTTCTCCTTTCCCTCCCTCTTTCTTCTTAGTAGTAGTAGTAAAAGTTAATGGCATAATTTCTCTGGTGAGAATAGAATTAGATATAGGGGAAATCATGCTGGTATCCTTCTATAACATTATGAAAAAAAAATTCCTTGAATTCAGGAAACATACTTGAAGAGGGGAAAATAGATAAGCAAAGTAGATAGAGCTATTGGATGATGGGAGTGTTGCTTGGCCTGATCAAACACATCAACCATGGGGGTAACACTGATATAATGTTTGAAGAGAAGAGGTCATCAGAGAACTTTAGTTGATGAAAATGGTAGAATTTGAGACTAGTCTAATATTTTGGTTACTTTTCTCTGCAAGGACTCTCACCTGTCAAGACTGGAATGTCCAACTTGGTGAAAGAACTTCTTCCTTATTATAAAGTGTTCCTTTGTGAAAAACTGTACTGAATACTAAATATTATTAATCCATGTTTCTGTCATGAACTTAGAACAATAAAGGGGGCTCTTCCCCCCCCCATGAGCTAATTTTCTGCTCATCTCCAACTATCTCATTCAGTTTCCATGAATTCCATGAGGGACCTGGCACCTGGAAGATGCCAGTGAATGTCTTTGAATGAGTCACTTCCAACATTAATGTGTCCTTTTTTGTAAGAACTTAATTTCCAATTTCTCCTACATTTATAAGTAGTCTAAAAACAAAGTCAAACACAAATGTTTTTCTTCAGTTCACACAATCATACAAGCTATCAATCTCTCTTTGGTTTCGTTTGGTAAACCAGTTTGGGGCAGGGCTTATCTACTCATCAACAAAATTATGACTCATACTTGCCAACTCTGGTAGACTCTATAATGATAGACTTTTTTACTTTGCCTTAAGTACCATTACAAATGAAGGTATATAAAATATTTGCATCTAGTTGATATTATCTCATAATTAATTTAATAAAGGAATCAGAAAAAAATGACTCATTGGTAGGGATTAGGAATCAATATTTCAGTCAGAGATAAATAAGGACACCATGTCATTCTTAAAGGGTCTGTCCACCAAGAAGATCTAACAATTGTAAATATTTATGCCTCCCATATGGGAGCAGCCAACTACACAAGACAACTGTTAATCAAGATAAAGAATCATATTGATATGAATACAGTAATAGTAGGGGATCCTAACACACCACTCTCAGTAATAGACAGATCATCCAAGCAAAAAAATCAATAAAGAAACAAGAGCATTGAATGACACATTGGACCAGAAAGACCTCATAGATATATACAGAACATTCCACCCTAAAACAACAGAATACTCGTTCTTCTCAAGTGCACATGGAACTTTCTCCAGAATAGACCACATACTGGGTCACAAATCAGGGCTCAACTGATACCAAAAGATTGAGATTATTCCCTGCATATTCTCAGACTACAATACTTTGAAACTGGAACTCAACCACAAGAAAAAGTTTGGAAGGAATTCAAACACTGGAAGCTAAAGACCACCTTGCTTAAGAATGTTTAGATCAACCAAGAAATCAAAGAAGAACTTAATTCATGGAAACCAATGAGAATGATGACACTTTGGTCCAAAAACCTATGGGATACAGCAAAGGTGATCCTAAGGGGGAAATACATAACCATTAAAGCCTCCCTCAAAAAAATTGAAAAATCCAGAATACACCAGCTCTCTTTACACCTTAAAGAAGTGGAGAATCAACAACAAAATTAAGCCAAGCCCACATACAAGAAGGGAAATAATCAAGATTAGAGCAGAGATCAATGAGATAGAAACTAGAGATACAGTAGAACACATCAATGAAACTAGAAGCTGGTTTTTTGAAAGAATCAAAAAGATCAATAAACCATTAACCAAACTAATCTAAAAGAAAAGAGAAAGGACCCAAATTAATAAAATTATGAATGAAAAGGGAGAGATCACAATGAACACCAAGGAAATAGAAACAATCATCAGAAATTATTATCAACAGTTATATGTCAATAAGTTAAGCAACCTAGTTGAAATAGATGCATTCCTGGAAACCTATAAACTTCCAAAACTGAATCAGGAAGAAATAGACATGAATAGACCAATATCTAGTAATGAGATTGAAACAGTCATCAAAAACCTCCCAAAAAGCAAGAGCCTATGACCTGATGGATTCCCTAGGGAATTCCACCAAACATTAAAAGAAGAAATAATATCTATACTTCTGAAGCTGTTTCAAAAAATAGAAACAGAAGAAAAACTTCCAGACTCTTTTTATAAAGCCAGCATTATCTTGATCCCCAAACCAGGCAAAGACCCAATCAAAAAGGAGAATTTCAGACCAATATCCCTGATGAATATGGATGCTAAGATTCTGAACAAGATCCTAGCTAATAGGATCCAGCAGTACATTAAAAAGATTATCCATCATGGCCGGGTGGGATTTACCCATGGGAATCAAGGGTGGTTCAACATTCACAAATCAATCAAGGTGATAGAACAAATCAATAAGAGAAGTGTGAAGAACCACATGGTCCTCTCAATGGATGCAGAAAAAGCATTTGACAAGATACAATATCCGTTCCTGATTAAAATGATTCAAAGTATAGGGATAGAGGGAGTATTTCTCAACTTCATAAAATCTATGAAAAACCCACAGTAAATATTATTCTCAGTGGGAAAAAGCTGGCAGCCTTCCCTTTGAGATCAGCAACAAGACAAGGAGGCCCACTCTCACCAGTCTTGTTCAACATAGTACTAGAAGTCTTAGCAACAGCAATCAGACAACAAAAAGAAATAAAAGATATTCAGATTGACAAAGAAGTCAAACTCTCTTTGCAGATGACATGGTACTTTATATGAAAAACTCAAAAGACTCCACCCCCAATCTATTAGAACTCATACAGCAATTCAGTAATGTGGCAGGATACAAAATCCGTGTACAGAACTCAATTGCTTTCTGATACACTAACAAGGAAAATATAGAAAGGGAAATTAGAGAATCTATTTCATTTACTATAGCACCAAGAGCCATAAGATACCTGGGGATAAACCTAACCAAAGAGGTAAAGGATCTGTATTCGAGGAACTACAGAACACTCATGAAAGAAATCGAAGAAGACACAAAAAGATGAAAGACCATTCCATGCTTGTGGATGGGAAGAATAAACATTGTTAAAATGTCTATACTGCCTAGAGCAATCTATACTTTCAGTGTCATCCTGATCAAAATTCCACCGGCATTTTTCAAAGAGCTGGAACAAACAATCCTAAAATTTGTATGGAACTAGAAAAGATGCGAATTGCTAAGGAAATGTTGAAAAAGAGAAAAGTGGGAGCATCACATTGCCAGAATTCAACCTTTACTACAAAGCTGTGATCACCAAGACAGCATGGTACTGGTACAAAAACAGACACGTAGACCAGTGGAACAGAGCAGAGAGCCCAAATATGGACCCACAACTCTATGGTCAAATAATCTTCAACAAAGCAGGAAAAGATATCCAGTGGAAAAAAGCCTCTTCAATAAATGGTGCTGGGAAAATTGGGCAGCTATATATAGAAGAATGAAACTTGACCATTCTCTTATACCATACACCAAGATAAACTTGAAATGGACAAAAGACCTCAATGTGAGGCAGCAATCTATCAAAATCCTAGAGGAGAACATAGGCAGTAACTTCTTCAACATCAGCCACAGCAACTTCTTTCAAGACATGTCTCCAAAGGCAAAGGAAACAAAAGCAAAAATGAATTTTGGGGACTTCATCAAGACCAAAAGCTTCTGCACAGCAAAGGAAACAGTCAACAAAACAATGAGGCAACCCACGGAATGGGAGAAGATATTCGCAAATATCTTTTTGTATCTGACAATACAGACAAAGGGCTGATATCCAAGATCTATAATGAACTCCTCAAACTCAACACTCAAAAAACAGATAATCATTTCAAAAAATGGGTAGAAGACATGAACAGACACTTCTCCAAAGAAGACATCTAGACAGCTAACAGACACATGAAAAAATGTTCATCATCATTAGCCATCAGGGAGATTCAACTCAAAACAACATTGAGATATCACCTTATACCAGTTAGAATGGCCAAAATTAACAAGACAGTAAACAACATGTGTTGGAGAGGATGTGGAGAAAGGGGAACCCTTTTATACTGTTGGTGGAAGAGCAAAACAAACAAACAAACAAACAAAACAGCCACTTTGGAAAACAGTGTGGAGATTCCTTAAGAAATTGAAAATAGAGCTTCCCTTTGACCCTGCACTTGCACTACTGGGTATTTACCCCAATGTTCAGATGTAGTGAACAGAAGGACCATCTGTACTCCACCGTTCATAGCAGCAATGGCCACAATCGCCAAACTGTGGAAAGAGCCAAGATGCCCTTCAGTGGATGAATGGATAAAAAATGATATGGTCCATATATAAAATGGAGTATTATGCCTTCATCGGAAAGTTGATACTTTTGTATCAACATGGACGGGATTGGAAAAGATTATGCTGAGTGAAATAAGTCAAGCAGAAAGAGCCAGTCAGTTATCATATGGTTTCACTTACTTGTAGAACATAAGCAATAACACGGAGAATATTGGGAGATGAAAAGGAGAAGTGGGTTGGTGGAAATTGGAGGGGAGACAAACCACGAGAGACTGTGGATTCTGAGAAACAAACTGAGGGTTTTGGAGGGGAAGAGGGTGGGAGTTGGGTGAGCCTGGTGGTAGGTATTATGGAGGGCACATACTGCATGGAGCACTGAGTGTGGTGCATAAACAATGAATTCTGGAACACTGAAAAGAAATAAAATGAGGAAAAAAAGGAATCAATATTTCTTTCAAATAACAAGTTTCTGAATATGGCTAGTTCTTTTCACCAAAGCCAATCCATTTTGCTAAAAAATATGATGCTGTCTTTAAACTGTAATTCTGGTATGTTGATTTCCTTAGTAATTTTACTCCCTTTTAGCAAAATCTTTGGACTCCAATAGGCATTTCTTATCTATGTTTTGCAAATTTACAAACGTGACAGCTGACTTGTCTATTCTTTCCAACCTTTCAGAGATCCAAACACATTTCCTTTGTGGAATTTTTAAAATTAACCACTTTTTTTTACCTATCATCTTTGTTTTAAGCAGAACAAAAATTAGTTGACAGCTAAACTTGAACTGTAACTTCTCTCCCCCCCCTTTTGTGAGAGAGAGAGAAGAGAGAGAGACAGCATGTGGAGGGGCAGAGGGAGAGGGAGAGAGAATTCCATGCAGGCTCCACGCAGCATGAGCCATCAACCCCACGACCCCAAGATCATGACCTGAGTCAAAATCAAGAGTCGGACACCCAACCAACTGAGCCATCCTGGTGTCCCAATAACATTTTTTGTTTTGTTTTGTTATTAATTAAGGTGTATTTGACACACAATGTTACATTAGTTTCAGGTGAATGACATAGTGATTCTACAAGTCCATAAATTATGCTGTGTTCACCAGAAGTGTAGCTACCATCATACTGTACTATTAAAATATCATTGACTATATTTCCTATGCTGTCCCTTTTGTCCTCTGACTTATTAATTTCATGACTAGAAACCTGTATCTGCTATGATTCACCCATTTTCCCTATCCCCCCATCCCTTCTTTCCTGCAGCCATCAGTTTGTTCTCTGTATTTTTCAGGTCGGTTTGTGCTTTATTTATTTGTTCTGTTCTTTTAGATTCCACATGTAAGTGAAATCATGTACTATTTGTCTTTCTTTGCCTGACTTACTTTACTCAGCATAATACCCTCTAGATCCACCAATATTGTTGCAAATGGCAAGATCTTCATTTTTTAATGCCTGAATAATGTGCCACTTGTATAAATACAGCACTTTTCTTTATCCATTTATCTGTGGATGGATGCCTAGATTACTTCCATAACTTGGCTATTGCAAAAAATACTGCAGGAAATATAGTAGACTTTGTGTATTTTCAGATTAGTGCTTTTATTTTCTTTGGTTAAATACCCAGTAGTGGAATTACTGGATTGTATGGTATTTCTATTTTGTAACTATTTTGATATTTCATTTATTTTTGTATTGAATTGATATTATTTTTAAATTACAGTATAATTAACATGCAGTGTTATATTAGTTGCAGGTATAGGATATAATGATTTGATTCTATACATTACTCAGGGCTCATATGATAAGTGTACTCTTAATCCCCTTCATTTATCTCATACATGCCCACCACCTACCTCCCCTCTGGCAAATATTTAAGAGTCTGTTTTTTGTTTTTAGTTTCTCTTTTTTCTTCGTTCATTTATTTCTTAAATTCCACATATGAATGAAATCATATGGTATTTGTCTTTCTCTGACTGACTTATTTTGCTTAGCATAATGCTCTTTAGTTCTACCCATGTCTTTGCAAATGGCAAGATCTCATTCTTTTTATGGCTAAGTAATATTACATTGTATACATATACCACTTGTTTTTTATCCATTCCTCTATCACTGGGTATTTGTCTGCTTCCACAATTTGACTATTATAAGTAATGCTACAATAAACATAGATGTGCATATCATTTTGAATTAGTGTTTTAAGTTTCTTTGGTTAAATACCCAGTAGTGAAATTACTGGGTTGGATAGTAATTCTTATTTTAAATTTTTAGTCTATTTTCTAATTTTTAACTTTTTGAGGAACCCCCATTTTCTTTTATTTTTTTTGTTAACATATAATATATTATTTGCTTCAGAGGTACAGTTCTGTTGATCATCAGTCTTATACAACTCATGGCATCACCATAGCACATTCCCATCCAGTGCCCATTATCCAGCCACCCTATCCCTATCTCCCCACTCCCCAGAAACCCTCAGTTTATTTCCTTAGATTAAGAGTCTCTTATGGTTTTTCTCTGTCCCTGATTCCATCTTGTTTCATTTCTTCCCTCCCTTCCCGCAACGAACCCCTGTCCTGCCTCTCAAATTCCTCATATCAGAGAGATCATACAATAATTCTTTCTCTAATTGACTTATTTTGCTTAAAACAATACTCTCTAGTTCCATTCACATCATTGCAAATGGCAAGATTTCATTTTCTTAATGCGTGCATAGTATTCCACTGTATATATATACACCACATCTTTATTCATCCATCTATTGATGGACATCTAGGTTCTTTCCATAGTTTGGCGATTGTGGACATTGCTGTTAGAAACATTTAGATGCATGTGCCCCTTTGGATCACTACATTTCTACCTTTAGGGTAACTACCCAGTAGTATGATTACTGGATTGTAGGGTAGCTCTGTTTTCAACTTTTTGAAGAACATCCATACTGTTTTCCATAGTGACTGCAACAGCTTATATTCCCACCAGCAGTATAGGAGGGTTCCCCTTTCTCAGCATCCCCACCAACACCTGCCATTTCCTGACTTGTTAATTTTAGCCATTCTAACTGGTGTGAGATGGTATCTCATTGTGGTTTTGATTTGTATTTCCCTGATGCCAAGTGATGCTGAACACTTTTTCATGTGTCTGTTGGCCATTTGGATGTCTTCTTTGCAGAAATATCTATTCATGTCTTCTGCCCATTTCTTGATTGGATTATTGTTCTTTAGGTGTTGAATTTGATAAGCTCTTTATAGATTTTGGATAGTAGCCCTTTATCTGATAAGTTACTTGCAAATATGTTCTCCCATTCTGTCCATTATCTTTTGGTTTTGTTGACTGTTTTCCTTTGCTGTAAGAAAGCTTTTGATCTTGATGAAGTCCCAATAACTCATTTTTGCCTTTGTTTCCCTAGCCTTTGGGATGTTTCTAGGAAGAAGTTCCTATAGCTGAGATTGAAGAGGTTGCTGCTTGTGTTCTCCTCAAGGATTTTGATGGATTTCTATCTCACATTTAGGTCTTTCATCCATTTTGAGTATATTTTGTGTGTACTGTAAGGAAATGGTCCAGTTTCATTCTTCTGCATGTGGCTGTCCAATTTTCCCAAACACCATTTGTTTAAGAGAGCATCTTTTTTTTTCCATTCACATTCTATTCTGCTTTGTCGATATGGGTCCATTTCTGGGCTCTGTCTTGTGTTCTATTGATCTATGTGTCTGTTTTAGTACCAGTACCATACTCTCTTGATGATTACAGCTTTGTAATAAAGCTTTAAGTCTGGAATTGTGATGCCACCAACTTTGACTTTCTTTTTCAACATTCCTTTGGCTATTTGGGGTGTTTTCTGGTTCCATATAAATTTTGGGATTATTTGTCCCATTTCTTTGAAAAAAATTGATGATATTTTGATAGGAATTACATTCAATGTGTAGATAACTCTAGCTAGTATAATTTTCACAATATTTGTTCTTCCAATCCATGAGCATGGAATGTTTTTCCATTTCTTTGTGTCTTCCTCAATTTCTTTCATGAGTACTTTACAGTTTTCTGAGTACAGATTCTTGGCCTCTTTGGTTACATTTATTCCAAGGTCTCTTATGGTTTTGGGGGCACTTGCAAATGGGATCGACTCCTTAATTTCTCTTTCTTCTGTCTTGCTGTTGGTCTATAGAAATGGAACTGATTTCTCTGCATTGATTTTATATCCTGACACTTTACTGAATTCCTGTATGAGTTCTAGCAGTTTTGGAGTGGAGTCTTTTGGGTTTTCCACATAAGGTATCATCATATCATCTGCAAAGAATGAGAGTTTGACTTCTTCTTTGCTGATTTGGATGCCTTTTATTTCTTTTTGTTGTTTGATTGTTGAGACTAGGACTTCTAGTACTATGTTGAATAACAATGGTGATAGTGGACATCCCTGCCGTGTTCCTGACCTAAGTGGAAAGCTCTCAGTTTTTCCCCATTGAGAATGATACTTTCTGTGGGTTTGTCATAGATGGCTTTGATGGTTTTGAGGTATGTACCCTCTATCCCTACACTGTGAAGAGTTTTGATCAAGAAAGGATGCTGTACTTTGTCAAATGCTTTTTCAGCGTCTATTGAGAGTCTCATTTGGTTCTTGTTCTGTCTTTTACTAAAGTATTGTATCATACTGATTGATTTGTGGATGTTGAACCAACCTTGCAGCCCAGGAATAAGTCCCACTTGGTCGTGGTGAATAATCCTTCTAATGTACTGTTGGATCCTATTGGCTGGTATTTTGGTGAGGATTTTTGCATCTGTGTTCATCAAGGATATTGGTCTGTAATTCTTCTTGATAGGTTCTTTGTCTGGTGTTGATGCTGGCCTCATAAAATGAGCTTGGAACTTTTCCTTTCATTTCTATTTTTTTGGAACAGTTTCATGAAACTAGGAATTAATTCCTCTTTCAGTGTTTGGTAAAATTCCCCTGGGAAGCCCTCTGTCCCTGGGCTCTTGTTTGTTGGGAAATTTTTGATGACTGTTTCAATATCCTTACTGGTTATGGGTCCGTTCCGGTTTTCTATTTCATCCCAGTTCAGTTGTGGTAGTTTATATGTCTCTAGGAATGCATCCACTTCTTCCAGATTGTCAAATTTGCTGGTGTATAGGTGCTCATAATATGTTCTTATAACTGTTTGTATTTCTTTGGTGTTGGTTGTGACCTCTCCTCTTTCATTCATGATTTATTTATTTGGGTCCTTTGTTCTTTTTGATAAATATGGCCAAGGTTTTATCAATCTTATTAATTCTTTCAAAGAATCAGCTCCTAGTTTTGTTGATCTGTTCCATTGTTCTTTTGGTTTCTATTTCTTTGATTTCTGCTGTGATCTTTATGATTTCTCTTCTCCTGCTGTGTTTAGGCTTTCTTTGCTGTTCTTTCTCCAGCTCCTTTAGGTGTAGGGTTAGGTTGTGTACATGAGACCTTTTTGTTTCTTGAGAAAGGCTTGTATTGCTATGTATTGCTATTTACTCATAGGACTGCCTTTGCTGCATCTCGAAGATTTTGACCAGTTGTGTTTTCATTATCATTTGTTTCCATGAATTTTCAAAATTCTTTAATTTCCTGGTTGACCCATTCATTCTTTAGTACGATGCTCTTTAGCCTCCACGTATTTGAGCTCTTTCCAACTTTCCTTTTGTGATTGAGTTCTAGCTTTAGAGCATTGTGGTCTGAAAATATGCAAGGAATGGTCCCAATCTTTTAGTACTGGTTGAGACCTGATTTGTGACCCAGGATATGATCTATTCTGGGGAATATTTCATGTGCACTAGAGAAGAATATCTATTCTGCTTTTTGGGGATGGAATGTTCTGAATGTATCTGTGATGTCCATCTGGTCCAGTGTGCCATTTAAGGCCTTTATTTCTTTTTTGATCTTTTGCTTTGATGATCTGTCCATTTCAGTGAGGGGAGTGTAAAACTTCCCCACTCTAATTGTATTATTGTTGTTATGTTCCCTTGATTTGTTATTAATTGGTTTATATAATTGGCTGCTCCTGTGTTAGGGGGATAGATATTTAAAATGGTTGGATCTTCTTGTTGGACAGACCCTTTAAATATGACATAGCATCTTTCTTCATCTCTTATTATAGTCTTTGGCTTAAAATCTAATTTATCTGATATAAGGATTGTCAACCTTGCTTTCTTTTGATGTCCATTAACAGGGTAAAATATTTCTCAACCCATCATTTTAAATATGGAGGTGTCTTTGGTGTAAAATGAGTTTCTTACAGACAACATATAGATTGGACTTGTTTTTTTAATATAGTCTCATAACCTGTGTTTTTTGATTGGGATATTTAGCCCATTTAAACTCAGAGTAACTATAGAAAGATGAATTTAGTGCCATTGTATTTAGCATGTAAGGTGACTATTACTGTATATTGTCTTTGTTCCTTTCTGTTCTATGTTGCTTTTAGGTTTTATCTTTGCTTAGAGGACCCTTTTCAGTATTTCTCATAGGCTGATTTGGTGTTGGCAAATTCTTTTAGTTTTTGTTTGTCCTGAAAGGTTTTTATCTCTCCCTCTATTTTAAATGATAGCCTAGCTGGGTATAGTATTCTTGGCTGCATACTTTTCTCATTTAGTACCCTGAATGTATCCTGCCAGTCCTTTTAGACTTGCCTGGTCTCTGTGGATAGGTCTGTTGTCAGTGTAATATTTCTACTATTGTAGACTTTGGACCTCTGGTCCTAAGCTACTTTCAGGATTTTCTCTTTGTCTCTGAGACTTTAAGTTTTTTTATTAGATGTCAGTGTATGGACCTATTTTTATTGATTTTGAGGGGAGTTCTCTGTGCCCCCTAATTTTAATGCATGTTCCCTTTGCCAAATTAGAGAAGTTCTCTGCTATAATTTGCTCCAATATACCTTCTGCTCCTCTCCTCTTTCTTCTTCTTCTGAGATCCCAGTTATTCTAATATTGTTTTGTCTCATGGTATCACTTATCTCTCGAAGTCTCCCCTCATGATGTAGTAGTTCTTTGTCTCTTTTTTTTCTAAGCTCATTTATTCTCCATCATTTTGTCTTCTCTATCCCTAATTCTCTTTTCTAACTCATTTATCTTAGCAGTTAAAGCCTCCATTTTTTATTGCACCTCATTTATAGCCTTTTTGATTTCAACTTGGTTCAATTTTATTTCTCCAGAAAGGTATCTCTAGTATCTGCTATGCTTTTCTCAAGCCCAACTTGTACCTTTATAATCATCATTCTGAACTCTAGTTCTGACATCTTACTAATGTCCATGTTGATTAGCTCCCTGCAGTCAGTTCTGTCTTTCTTTCTTTCTTTCTTTCTTTTTTTTTTTTTTGAGGTGAGTTTTTCTGTCTTGTCATTTTGTCCAGAGAAGAATAGATGAACTAGAGAATAAAATGCTAAAAGGATAACAATGACCCCAGAAAAATATTCACTAAACAAATCAGAAGAGACCCAAAATTGGAGAGGGAGAAAAAGAAAAAATAAACAACCAAGAATAATATGACCAGGCTGGTGAATAGAGTGGAATCTTATACTCAATTTTGGGTGTATTTTGTTCTGGTAGAGGAAAGTGCCTCCCAAAATTTTAAAGAAAGAAAAACATATACACAACAATAAGTGTAAAGACAATGAAGGGATGGAATAGGACTGTAAAAATGAGAACTAAAAAAGATATTTAGAAAAGGAATTGATAAGAAGTTGGTTGAAAAAGGATAGAAGAAAAATTAAATTAAAAAAAAAGAGAGAGAGAATATGATGAAGTCGGTCAATACAACAAAGCCATACACTAGATTTAGGGTATATTTTGGTCTGCTAGAAGAATCTGTATCCCAAAATTTTGAAAAAAGTAATATATATATATGGATAGATAGATATAGATATATAGATATATAGATACACAAGAAGTAAGGTTAAATACAATGAAGGGATAGAATATGACTATAAAAATGAAAGTTAAAGAAGATTTTGTATTGTAGAAGGAATTGATAAGATAAATTTGTTGAAAAAGTAAATAAAGAATTTAAGTAGAAAAAGAAAAAATAAAGAAAATTTTAAAAAATTAAGTTTAAGGGGTGCCTGGGTGCCTGGGTCCTCAGTGGGTTAAGCCTCTGCCTTCAGCTTAGGTCATGATCTCACTATCCTGGAACTGAGCCCTGCAGTGGATTCTCTGCTTGGCAGGGAGCCTGTTTCCCCCCCCCCCACCACCCCTTCTTGCCTCTCTGCCTACTTGTGGTCTCTCTCTCTCTGATAAATAAATAAATAAAATCTTTTAAAAAATTAACTTTGAAAAACTAAGGAATCATGGGGAAAAAAAGCCATGAATTCTGCGTGTTTTATTCCTCTAGTGGTGGAGGTTTGCAGTTCTCACTGAATTAACAGTTTACTTGATTACAAGTAACGTTGGTTACTTGGTCTTGGCTGGATGTTCTTGCTGATCTTCTGGGGGAGGAGCATGTTGCATTGAGTCTCAAATGCATTTGCCCCAGGTGGAATTGTACTACCATTACTGGTTGCCAGGCTATTTAACCTGCTCGTATTTGCTCTTGATAGCTTTTGAAAGCTTGATAGCTTTCATTCTCTGAAGTCTTTATGTACAGCAGTAGAGGACGAGAATGAAAATGGTGGCCTCTCAATCTCTCTGTAGCTCAGGGACCCACTCCTCAGTGCACCCTCTTGGAAAAGCAGTCATTTATTCCTGTCTTCTTGGTGTCCTGCTGCTTTCAGTACTCACCAGGCTTGTGAGCAAGCTTTTCTATCTCTGGCCCATGACGCCCTTTGGAGTCTACAAACACAGCAGATTACTGTGACACTCCCATGCTGCTCCTCCTGGAAGAGGAAGAGGAGTCTCCCTGGATCTGCTCCTTGCTGGGTCCCTGCTTGAAGCGTATAGGCTGAATTTGGCCCTAGGACCACTAATTTGTGATGGCTGGTCATATTTTTAATAAGAATCTAGCATTGGGTTTGATTTCTAATTGAGAATCCAGTATTGTTATTTAGTAATTAAAACTTTCTTCATTAACTTAAAAATTTCTGATTTTGTACTCTGCTTTTCTATCACTTGCCTGTGGTTGACTGAGTGAGACTCCCTTCCCCCTATGGTCTATCTTCCCATATATAACCTCATATTCACTTTTCTTCATGTCTCACCTTCCAGAAAGTGGTGGTTTTTCTGTTCAGAGATTTGCTGCTGTTCTTTTCTTCAATATCCTATTGAGTTTCCAGGTGTTCAGAATGGTTTGATAGCTATCTAGCTGAATTCCTGGGACCAGATGAAATTCTGGTCTCCTACTCCCCTTCCATCTTTCCCTTCTTCCCAACTTTATTTTATACTGTTGTACTGGCTCTCTTCAAATTTCTGATGAACATCACTCTTTTCCACATCAGGGCCTTTGCTCCAACTTTTCATCTGCTGTTCCTTTTTGTCCTTCAATTGTCAGCTTAAATGTCATTTGCTCAGAGAAGTTTCCCTTGTCCCCCAAATGTAAAGAGTTCCTGACGCTACACTGTGTCTTGTCCTTGGCTTCATAGTATTCATCTGAATTTAGAATTATATAATGATTTGTGGGTTTACTTTTTTTTTTAATTCGATGGAGAGAGAAGATCACAAGGAGGCAGAGAGGCAGGCAGAGAGAGAGGTGGAAGCAGGCTCCCTGCTTAGCAGAGAGCCCAGTGTGGGGCTCAATCTCAGGACCCTGAGATTATGACCTGGGCTGAAGGCAGAGGCTTAACCCTCTTGGCCACCCAGGCACCCTCTGGGTTTACTTTTAAAATATGTATTTCTCCCATTGGATTGTAAAGACTCTACTTAATACTTATTGCCCACCACATAGTAAATAGTCAACATGTACTTATTGAATGAATGAATATATATTCTTTCATGTATTTAATATACAGTACAATCATTGATCTCTATCATTTATTCTCTCTCTATTATATATATATATACATATATATATATGTATGTATATATATAATTTCTCTGTTATTTAGCTATATGATTCTCTGTGCATGGGTATTAAGTAGCTGAAATTCTAAAGCTTCATTTTTTGGCTCCCTACAGGTAACAAAGTATTGTTATACATTATGCAAGCAGTTGCATTTAAATTTCTGTCAAGATCAAACAAAGACAGAAACATTTAGATTGAAAACAAGAATGACCTTCTTTCTGTATGTTCTGTTTAGGAAAAAAAATACCCTCATTTCTATATTTGGCTATGGTATTGATTCCAAATATTATGTAAACTACCTTGAGTCCTTATAATGCAAGTTGGGTTATAATGAGAAATGAGTAGCAGTGACTCCAAAGACAAGCAATCCTTTAGGTATGATTTTCTTCCCCCCAAATGCTTATGGAGCATAGCAAGGGTTAGCATTCATGAAATAAAGAAAGGTGGGGTGGAAGCTGTTCTTCCAATAGATCACTTTATTTTTTACCTCTTTTCTACTTTTGTTTTTGTTTGTTTGTTTGTTTGTTTTTGTTGTTGTTGTTTTGTTTTGTTTTGTTTTTTTCCCCTGGGGTAGATGGTGAGAGAAGGAAGAGTATAGGAAAAGTGAAAAATCTTACATAACCTGCCTGTAAAAGAAGGCACTCTGCAACTAGTGTATCTAGCCTGAGCTCTTATGACCCAACCTGAGCCTCTGCCCCTAGAGATATACCCTCTCCCTTTTTATCCTGGTTTTCTTTGTTCCTGGCAGAAAGTTAGGTATTGAGGGTAGCTTAAACCTGGTTACCTTCTGTGGTTTTGTATTAGCTCATAGGAATTCAGTATTTTCCCCAAACAATGGGAGACAAGTAGTCTGTTCCCTCTCATCTCCTCTCTGTGCTGCCATCATAGGAAGCTCCAGTCACTTGATACTTTTATGTGGGAGGCAAGTGTCTATTTTCCTATTCTCAAATATTCCCAAATACTGGGGTCACATATTAAACTTCTCAGAGTTCCAGCCTTGGTGGTCATACCAAGATGGTCCTCTGGGTTTTATGGTTCAGCAAAATACCACCCCCAGAAGTAAGATGTTTGTCTCCCCTTTCTTAAGGTTCTTTCAGTCTTTAAGAGTGGTTCTTTAGTGGCTCTTCTACTGGAGGAAGAGAAGAAAGCCAATGAGCTTTCTACTTTTATGAATCCACTCATCAAATATTCTCCCTTCCTCTGTCTTCTGCTCCCTACAGTTTTGTCTCAAAATAGTAGCCAGAGTAATTCTTTGAAGAACTCAAGTTAGATTGGGTCACTCCTTTGCTTAGAATTCTTCAGTGGTTTCTCAACTCATTCAGAATCAAACTAAAAGTTCTTATCCCTCACAATTTTTCTGATTTCATTTTCTGCTCTTCTTTTTCTTTAGCCCATTCTGCTCTTTGCTTTTCCCTGAATACATCAGGCTTCTTCCTTTTTATAGGAATGTTCTTTTTCCAAACATCCATTTGGCTAGCCGCTTCTTCTACTGCTTGGATGTAATCTTCTCATAGTGACCTTTGCTGACCACCTTATCTGAAACAGCCCTCCCCTTCTTCTGGGATCTAAACAGTGCTGACAATTGATATCCTGGGTCTTTTAGATCCAAAGCCATTATTTCTTTACTTGAATCTAAAATGAATATGTAATTTTTTTAACTTTAATGATTTGTTTGACCTATCTATTCTTTTAGCTCCTATGTTCCAAAATAGACAGAAACATGCTCCTTTTTTATTAGTTCTCTAGCGAATAGGACTAAATAAATGGTTTGGGTTTTTTTTTTTTTTTTAAACTTTGGAGAAAAATCCAGGTATACTAAATAGTCTTTGAAGCTCTCTAAATTCTTATTGCAGGATATGTAATTTACTGATTTATACAGTTTGGTTATTGCAAGTTGTGATGAAGTTTTAGTAGACTTCCTATACTTTAGTTTCTACTCTAACCCTTCCTCAATAACACTGTCACACTGCAGTTTCTAAAGGACTGCTTTCATCTCCTTTCTCCTTTCCTTAAAACCTTCAGAATCATGCGTGTGCATGTGGTTGTTTGTGTGCATATGCACTGCATGCATCTATCATGTTAAACCAAACCTTGCTTGTGTCCCCCTCTCTTCCTTTCTGCTTCTCTCTCTCTCCCTCCCATGCCCTCTTCCTTCCTTTCTTTTATCACTATTAATGAGCACCACTATATATTAGGTCTGTTTTAGTATTTTATCTACAGAATTTATCTATAATCCTATATTTACCTATAACCATTATAAGAATCTATTTTATCCTCATTTTACAATTGAACAAAATGGGTCTTATACTGGCTAAGAAGTCTGTCCAATGTTACCCAGCTAGTAAGTGATAGAATTGCAAGTAGGAGTTAAATCTGTCTATTGCTGCTGTATCAATATTTTCTCAAACAGAGGAAGTATACAGACTACTTTTTTTGTTTGGGTTTTGGGGTTTTCGTCACCTTTTCATTGAGATGTGTGATATAGCTACAGTAAAGTATATAAATATTAAGTGTTCAGTTCAGTGAATTTATAAATATATGTTCATCCAGCTAACTACCACTCAAATCAAGCTATGCATTTCTAGTCCCTGGAAATTTTTAAAGACAAGAAAATTTTTCATAGATAGCCAGTACTGATTTCACTTATTTTTATTTAATTAAAATAAATATATAGAAAGGATGGTCAGCCAGTACTGATTTCACTTATTTTTATTTAATTAAAATAAATATATAGAAAGCTTTATGTAATCCATTTATGTTTATAGTTCTTATATAAGAGCAAAGACAAATCTTATAAATTTAATATGAACAAAATTAAAAATTTAGTAAAATTTCAATTAAATTTAATGAAACATATAATGTTTTGCTGAAACCAATCTCTGCTTAACATATGAATATAATATTGATTTTACAGATAGGTCTTTTGCCTTGTTAGGTCTGTGTCACTGTGTGATATCATTTTTTTTCCATTTGAATTGCTTCAGAACCTTTATTCATACGTTACTCTATGACAAAGTTTAGACCTTGTTTGGTGTGAATACATCACTTATGTATTGAGTCAACTTCTATTTTGTTCTCAGGAACCCTCAATAATGAAAGCAATTAGCACCAATATAATCACATACTTACATACACAGATGTGCAGGTGCCGAGATCTCATGTCAGTACTTGGTATTGAGGTGGCATATGGATAAATCTACACCAACTATAAATTTTGCTTCAATAATCAAATGAAAAACATAAAATTTAAAAATTTTTTCAGAAAACTTGTGGACTACTGAGGCTATGCTTATAAAGTATCAGTTACAGAAACACTGTGGTATGCCATGCTCATTCCAATGTCTGATCCTTAAGGTCCACCATACTGTGAATCATTTCTACTTAGAAAACACCATTGGTGACAACATGTGCCTTCTGATACTGTTAGGCTGTGTCTTCTTAGGAATGTGTTGTGGGTATTCCTAGTATATGTCTTACTTTCCTGGAAAACCTTCCTCTAAACTATTGCCTACCGAATTATGAGTCACAGTTAAAATTCTTACTGTTAACAGTTAAAGAATTCTTAAAATTCTTAAAACTTCTTAATGACAGCATTACTAATCTCTTCTGTCTAGATCTCTTTGTCTTATAGTATTGTATTCATGTTTTTGCACTGACCTTATTTAGTATATAATGGTTTTTATACCTTTGTGTAATATAATTTATGGACTTTTATTGTTTATTATTTACTCCATGTGTATTACTTTTAGTTTCTAAGTAGATTTTAAGAGTTTGAGGCATGAAGTTGTTTAAGTTCTGTGATTGTGTGGTAAAACAGAAAGAACAATGGCTTCTAATTATGGTTCCATAATTCTGTGACTGGAAACCTCACTGAAATTGTTTTCATATTTAAAAATTAACATTAGGAATTCAGAAGAGTTAATATATTTAAGAAAGCCCCTGATGACTTAGGAGAAAAAGTCTGAATGGTGGGTGTTTATTTACACTTTATGGAAGATGAATATGCCTGTACCTGCATGAAGATTTACTAGGAAGACAGAAAAACTGAAAGACATTGAAACTACTGGCAATTATTCACTTCTGGTGTTAAGGGAAATTAAAAAAATAGAATGTTTGATAAATGACCTTAGAATCCTGGAAACTCAAATAGTGAAGAAAAGGGACTTATTACTAGTGAATAGCTAACTGAATATATAGTATCAGGAGTTAGAAATAGGCTTTCCAGACTAATTGGGTACTTGGGAAAAGTTGGAATATATTTCGTAAAACTAGAAATAAACCTGCAGTATTTTCTAACAGGTTTAAAAGGAATTTGGAGATAGAGATAATGTTTATTAAAAAAAACTTTAAATCCAAATAATATATAGAATAGCAGGTCTAACACTGTTTTCGCTGGAGAAAATAGGAAGAGGGTCATTAGTAACACTTGTGGCCTTAAATATCTCCATGCCAATGCAGAACATAAATAATGAAGAAAGTGAACTTGACATATTAGATAAGGATGTGATTATTATCTTGAGATCAGAGTGGATGGGGTTTAGAAATAGAACTGAATATTGAAAGGGCATAATGATACACTTATTCAAATAATATATCAAAAGAATGGTAATATACTTATGAATTTTTATCTTTCAAAAAGGAGAGGAAACAGTGATTCAAATCTCCTGTCTGAACTTAATCTGATCAATGAGAGATAACTTCTTGGAGTTGTAAAGGTGTGAAAGACCATGGATCAGAGTGACCATGTCCTTCTGCAATTTGTAAATTATACAAAGGCATTGGGGGAATGTCAAGCCCACTAAGTCATGCTCAGTAATGATAGCTCTTATTTATTGAACAGTTGCAATATACAAGGCATTGTACTAAGTATTTTACATTATATTATTTAATCCTCACAACATCTGTTATTCCAGTTTTAAGATGAAGAAACTGTGGTTTAGAAAGATTAAGTAATTTGCCCAACATCACACAGAAAATTAGCAGAGCTGGATTTGAATCCACGCAGTTTGCATTTAGAACTATTTTTCTAGAATGTTGATTTCTAAGAGTTTTTAGAAAAGATAAGTGGACTCCCTTGACCTGTAAACTTAAAAGAAATGACATCTCAGTAATAACGACAGACCTTCAAATGATATATTGACTTTAAAATTTGAGATTACTCCAATGAGGGAGGAAAGAGAGACACCAAATAAATTATGTGGTAACAAGAAATGGATGATAGGGAGATAGAGTGCCAGTGGTGTTTGTACTTATATTCTACTTGCATTTAAATGATCTTTAGAGAGAAGATGGAAGAGATTAAAATTTAAAATTTCAAAAGGGTATCATCACTTAGGATTACATTTGGCTGCTAGGAACTTAAAGTTATAATAGCTTAAACAGGATAGAAATTTCTTTCTCTTTCCTGTTAAAGCCTGAAGGTGGATAATCCAGGACTGGTATAGTATCTGTGCTTCATGAGGTTCTTTTGGACCCATGCTTCTGTGTGGCTCCTTTGCATTTGGATGCCATTCTCAAGGTTACCTCATAGTCTAATATGACTTCTCTGTTCCAGTCATCACATGTATATTCCAACCACCAGGACGGAGGAAGGGAAAAAGCACATGTCTCTCTCTACCCTATAAAGATACTCATAAGTTGCACATACTAGCTCTTACTTCTCTCAGCCAAAATTAGTCAGATGGCCGCACCTAGCTATACTGAAGGCTGGAAAATGCAAACTAAATCTGGATATTTGTGTTTCTACCTCGAGTTTTGGAATTCTAAGTTCTTTGGAGTTACTAAGTTAAAAGGAGATAGACACATAGCACTGGGAAGCTAGTAAATTTTGCCACATATATGTAACCAAATTCAAATAGGAGAATAACAGAAACCTTTAATAATAATGTCAGAAAGGATAAAAGCCTAGAATAATCTAAAGCATATTGAAAATGGTTAAAAAATTGGCTTTTGATTATTTAAAAAATTTTGTAAATTTTATAAACATAGAAAATGAAGGTGATAGTTCTCGCTTGGGGAAAATTCTAATATTAGTAGATGATAGAGAAATGGTAGAATTAATTCTCTCTCTCTCTTTTAAACCTCTTCTATCAAAACTGATTGATTATTAAATTGTTAGAAGAACACATTGATGAGAAATTGAAGGCTCAAATAGGACAGCACATAGATTCGTCCCCTCATTATTGTTTTCCTGTGTTATCGCAGCAGCCTCTTTAAAAGTTCTTGATGCTACTTGGCATACATTTCCTTCCCTCACTCTCCGATCAAGTAAGGAAAACAACTTCTTTACTCCCACAAGTTATTTCTCTAAAAATAAAACTTGTCATTCCTCTGCTTAAAAACATTTTTTTCTTTCTTTATAATTTATAGAACTAACCCCAAACTTCTTATCATTGTACATAAAGCCCATCATGTTAATGTTTTGAGCTTTTTTTTTTTCATCTCATCTGTCTACTACTTTCATGCTTTTTGAGTTCCAGCTTTGCCAGACTTCTCAGTGTTTCCTCAAGATTGGATTTTGTGCAAATGCTGCTCTTTTTCTGGGGAATTCATGGACAATTTTAAGACCTAACTCATACCTCCACCTTTTTAAAGCATGTAAAGTGGATGGTTTTGCTCTGTATCCACATGGTATTATATACATATTTCTGTTGCAATACTTGTAATATTGTAAGTAAATATATATTTATTTACATATATATCCCCCCCTGCTAAACCCTGAGCTTCTCAGGGGAAACAATTTTAAACATATTGCTCAGCACTTAGTGAATGTTCAAAATGTTTATTGACTGATTGATGAGAGTATGCAGATGGTTTGAATTAATTCAAGTCCTTGGGGTCAAATGAAATACATGCTAGAGTAGCAAAAAAATTCCATCTGTGATTTAGAACCTATTGCCAGGTATCTTGGAGGAATTTTGGGTAATAGAAGTGTCAAAAGACTGAAGATAGGCAGTATTCCAATTTTCATGGTGGGTGTAAAAGTATACTAGAATTATAGACTCAAAAGCTTGAGGCCATACAGAATTATAGAGCAGATTATTAGACAGATGGCTTGTGAGAATTTTAGGGAAATTACTAAAAAGTACATTTCTATTGTTACATTTTAGCCCTGCGTCCTTTCGTAAAGTATTAGAAGCAGATGTTGATTCCTAGGAACCTATAAATGTTTGCATAAGACAAGTAAAATTGTGTGAAACTCTTTTCCTGTTTTTATTTTTGAAACTTACTGACTGAGAATAGTAGCTGTGTGTTCTGTAAGGCATTCTGTATGTATTTGATGTCTCTCATATACTCTCTATTATAATTTTATGAGGATCAGATGATGCATTTGTGTATTGAAAACTACAGGGTTTTCTATATATTCTGTATTCAGGGTTTCCTATTTTTAGTCATTTTCTTAACACTTTAAATTTTTTTCTTTGCCACATTCACATGCCATTTCTATTTTATATACCTAAAATTTTTCTTTGAATCAGCTCATTTTTTAAGACTTAAACTTGCCTTATTCTAAAAGAAAATATCTATTAGGCCACAGGTTCATAATATACCACTGATATCTTTTCTAATATACCATATAAGAAGTGTATAACTATGAACAACAACAACAAAAAATGGCCATGTGTCATCTAGAATACAAATGCTTTGTGATTTTATCATATTTTATGCTGCAGTCATTAAGTGAAGTATAGGAGATATTTAGGCTAGTTCAAAATACCATTGAATGACTGGCATGGTACAGTACACAAAGGCAGTTGATAAATGGCTTGATAATCAAGTCAGACGGGTGTTTTGAGTGACAAATTGAGGGATATGACCTTTGTTCTAACCTGCTTGACATTTTTATTAGTGACCTGAAGACCTGAAGACATAGGAGGTGAATGAGTTCAGTTGGAAATGAGCTAACATGGAAAGGATAATTAATATAATGGATGATAGCACCGATTCAAAAATTTTTGGCAGATTTGGATTATAGGCAAATAATAGTAATATGATAGGAATTAATGTGGAGGATATGCAATTAGATTAAGACAGATAAGTGTTCAAATATAGAAGGCAGAAAATCTGGCAAAATTACTTAGGCATTTCAATTGTTTGTAAACTCATTAGGAAGAGAAAATTTGTTATAGATGCCCTAGGAAGTAAATGCAAAGCTAAATTTCAGTTATAAAAGTACTATGCTCAAGAAAGTGCTTTAAAATCATGTGTCCAAATTGAAAGAGTTAAGTATTCTGCAGCTGATCAGTCTATATCTGAAATATTGTTAATTCTAAGATATCTAGGAAAATTGTAGGGTTAGAGATCCTGTCATATGAGAGAGAGAGATGAAGGAGCTGAGCATGGTAAGCCTGAAGAAAATATTAAGTTGGGGCATGAGAATTGTTTTCAGATACGTTGGAAAAACTTTTAACACAGAAGAAAACTTTTATTTGTTCTGCAGTCCTCGTAAGCATATTTGACTTCAGCTCAATAAAAATTAAAATAATTGAACAGTCAGGAATACTTCCTCATAGGGAGGGAGGAAGCTGCCAGGATTGCTATATGGTCATATCCGGAGTGTTTGTGTTTGACTAAATTGGCAGAAAGATTATCTTTTAATTTTCTTTGTATGATTTAATTTTTACAATGATTACATGTCATCAGAAAAAGATTTCCATTTGAAAAGTGAAATTTAGGGGCACCTGGGTGGCTCAGTGGGTTAAGGCTCTGCCTTCGGCTCAGATCATGATCTCAGGGTCCTGGGATTGAGCCTCACATCAGGCTCTCTGCTCAGCAGGGAGCCTGCTTTCCTTGCTCTCCCTGCCTGCCTCTCTGCCTACTTGTGATATCTCTCTGTCAAATAAAAAAAAAAAAAGTGAAATTTAAAACCACTTGAGAAGGGGTATGGATGGAGGAGACTTGTGCTTTTGTCACTTAATACTAGTGCATTTTTTGCTGATTCCTTAACTTCACGGAGCTTGAAGGTCTTCTTCTGGACAGTGGAAATAATACTTTTTATGCTGGTTAGTTGTGAAGATTCAATCAATGCTATAAATAAAAATTCCTGACACAGTAGGACTTAGGTACATGTAGTTTCCTTTGTCTTTGGTCTTGAGTTTACTATTAGAAAGGATAACCAAAAACTAGTGGGCAGCTGGAAATTCAACCCTAATTTTGGATCTTAAACAATTCAGTCCTAACTTGTCTGGAATTTGTATGTTATGAGCAAAGTCATATAGAAGAGAAAGAAAAATCCTAAAACACATATATGTAATCAATTAATAATTAATATATTAATCACATATAATTATATATTATATGTCATATATAATCATACAATCAAATTATATATAATATAAATATGTTCTATATTATACATATTATATAAATCATATAAACAAATAATCTTTAATATAAAAATATATATCCATATATATTATATGTACTATATAAATCATATATATATTCATATAGTCACTACTAGAAGCCTTCATACAAGATGTTCTATGATGGTCTTCACAGATGAGTACAATATTCATTATTTTCTTGCTTGTCTTAATGAGTAATTAATATGTGGGCCACATGGCCTATTCAGTTTAGTTGCAATATGGGTAAAATTATGAAATCATCCATTTCTCATCTCTAATAATTGAGCTTTTATAGTAATCAAATTAGGTAGTTATTTAGATCCAATTAACTGTTCTACAAATTGACCCTCAGAATACTTTGTAGAATTCTTTCCTAAGCCAAGTAAACATGCTCGGAAGTTTAGGCTAGCTCTTACAATGTTACTCTCAGATTTAACAAAATATGAGGGAAAAAGAGTAAATGAAAGGAGACCTCAAACAAGCAAATCATCATTAAAACCAGGCTCCCCACCCAAAAAATATGTCATGACAATTCATTAGACATCATTTCATGTCTTCATTTTTGGATTCTATATTCAAGTAGTTAATACCATTTTTTAAAAAAAGATTATTCTGCTACTGAGATATGCTGCCACCAGGTAACAATAGCTGCTACTGCTAAAAGATTTAAATTCTAGGACCATTCTTTAGGATTTCTAAGCAGTAGTGTTCTTTATGGTTTAATTGTTACTTTTTTTAAAGATTTTATTTATTTGTTAGAGAGAGAGAGACAGAGCAAATGAGAGCACAAGTGGAGGCAGAGGAGAGGGAGAATCAGACACCCCTCTGAGCAGAGAGCCCAACATGGAGCTCAATTCCAGGACTCTGGGATCATGACCTAAGCTGAAGGCAGACGCTTAACTGACTGAGCCAACCAGGCATCCCATAATTGTTATTTTTCTGTGTATTTTTATTTTATATAAAAACAAGCTTTGCTCTTGAGTGGTCAAACTTAAACAATGTTAAGCCCCTACTCTTTTAAAGATGATAACTTAGAAAAAAAAGTATTGAGATAAATGTTTAAGGTACAATCCATTATCTTTCTCACTAATCCTTCAGTTGCTTCCATTAGCCCACAAAAATTTTAGCTTGAAATGAGAGCACTCATGAGAGGCAGTCATGATCCCTCTTTGGAATATCTTGCCCTCAGTGTCTGGTTTCTTTTTCTCAGCAGCCAATGAAGCAGTGCTTCAGGAACAGGTAGCTCATTGGTATATCCTTTCCATTTCCCCTTTCCCAGACTATTCACATAACCACAGAAAAGGTTTAGTTTGCCTTTATAGTTTGGCTAGTTTAGAATCCTCTTCTTTTTCTTTAATGCATGCTAATAACAAATTATTAACTAAATTCCTTTCTCAAAAATCAGCAATTGAGTTAAAAAAAAAATCCTCAGAGGTTACATTAACCTTCCTCTGTTGATTTTTAGTTTAAAATTTAATCTAGTTTCTTTGCAATTTCCAGAAAATGTACTTACATTACCATAGATGGAATATAGTAATTACTACTAATTTCAGTAATCAAAATGGATATGATTTTCTTGGGAATGCTGATTTTAATTCTTTTAATTCACTTGCCAGTATCAATAATTTTCATGCTGGTGAGTGTAGAGGGAAGGGAGAGAAAGAGGATGAAATAATCGAGATTGTGGTGGTCCCAGCATGCATTTTCTTCTACAGTTACTAATTCTTTGACAGTTTTAAAATATTTTAGAATATGAACTCTGTAACTGTATTATTTTTAAAAGATTTTATTTATTAATTTGACAGAGATCACAAGTAGGCAGACAGGCAGGCAGAGAGAGAGAGGAGGAAGCAGGCTTTCCGCTGACCAGAGAGAGCCCGGTGTGGGGCTCGATCCTAGGACCCTGGGATCATGAACCAAGCCGAAGGCAGAGGCTTTAACCCACTGAGCTACCCAGGCACCCCTCTATAACTGTATTTTAAAGATACAGTTATGCAAATTATTTAAATCAGTTATGCAAGTCTCCTGGTGCCTGTTCTATTGCTCGGCACCTAAATGACCTCAATCTACTTAGGTATCTCTACAATGTCACTCTATTTTTGAGCAAGGAGAAATTGCCTGAGGCTAGACCTTACAAAAATGAAGAAGAAATTGTATGCAGAGGAAAAAAGTCACCATGTGTTTTACTGACCACTTCACCAGTTACAAGAAAGAGTCTTTAACTCAGTAGGTTTAGCTGTCAAAGAGGAAATAAGACATACAAAATAAGCCTTAGAAAGGCTAAACTAAGAAAAATGACCTCTTATATATGAAATACATTTATTTGTGTACAAAATGGATAGTGATTGAATAGTTTTTACATTGTTTTAAGAGATATCTAGGGGGGCACAAAAGATAAGATTAGCAAATTTTTGTTTTAGACGTCAACAGGAGAAACTTTTGAATACCTCTACAGGGGCTTTCATCTTCTGAAAGTAAAATCCTTTCTAATGGCTAGTGGGAATAAAATGATTTCCAAATCATTTCTCAAGTTCATGACAAAAATATCCTTTGCACCGACATTAAATAAAGGAGTCCTAGTTTCAATCAAAACATGTCTAAATTAGCAAAAAACTTACGGAATCAACATGACGTGGTGGAGAGAACAAAGAATAGGAATGAGAAAATGTAGATTCTAGTCCAGGTGCTTCACTTTATTAGCTGTGTGGTCTTGGAAAGCCTTAATTTATCAGCTACTATTTCTTTACTGGCCATGGAGGGCGTGAGAATGACTGCATCTTCTTTACAGGATTCTGATGAAGATCACTTGGAAATATTGAGAAATGACTTGCCATAACAGCCACCATCAACCCCACTTGTTCCAGGAAATACCCAGCTACTGATGATCCTCTGCCCCAAAGAGCAGCAAAGGATTCTTCCTTCGTCTTTTTGAAATGTCCCTAAACTTCTGCTAGTGTTTTTATATTTAGCCAAGGAATGCCCACTTATCTGAAGACCATTTAGAAAGTCTCTACTTCCAAAATCCCCACCATAATAGAGAACACTTGGCACACTCAGAGATTGTCTCAGTATTTCCCATATAAAACTTAGTTTCCTTACTAAAACTTCTGAAATTCTGTTGAAACAAAAGATGGGTTTCCTTGCTACAAGTTCATACTTTGTTAATTTTGTTTTGAACTTAAGATTTTATTGACAACATTTATGTGCCAGCATTTATAATGAATAAGACTGTTTCTCCTGCAGAATTTTAAATTTGTAAAAGGAGATGGTAAAACTAAAACCTTAGGATTCAAACTTGAAGTTCATTTGGAAAAAGCAAACTGCAAGGAAATAGTTGTTTTCATGCTTCAGAATCTAGACTTTTCATGTTTGATAATAACTACTGTTTAGAAGTACTTTCTACATATTATTTTAGAGACAGTAGAGTGCATTTCTAGAGGCTGATAACCTGGCTTTAATCCTGTGCTTCACCACTTACTAGCTGTATGACCTGGGACAAGTTACTCAATAAATGCTAACATTTAGGGAGTACTTACTGGAAGTCAGGCACAAACATCTTATGTGGATTATGGATTATTTTATTGAATTCTCAATGAGATTACTATTTTTCCCATTTTAGAGAAATCTAGAAAGATATAGGTAATTTTCCCAAGATCACATATCTAGCAATTTCCACATCAACATAACAAGGGATGTTAATAGCATATAGGTCAAAGGGTTGAAAATAATTCATGACACAAACCATGTTTAAACATAAACCATGTTTAGCTAACTGACAGGGAGCGTTCAGTAAATATTCTGTTATAATTGTTCTTGTCAATGTTTCTAGGTGAGAATGATTAACTACATGATTAAGATCAGGAAACTTCAACTGATCTTAAAAAACCAAAGTAAACAATACTGGAAAGGGTGAATTGACATATTCTAAATGTCTATAAAATAGAGATCTTTAGATTAGCCAGAGAAAAAATTCACAAACTTTTTTTGGATGATAACTAAAGTGATCTTTACTTGGGGTGTCTGGGTGGCTCAGTTGGTTGAGTGTCTGACTCTTGGTTTTGGCTCAGGTCATGATTTCAGCATTGTGGGATTGAGTCCGGTGTCAGGCTCTGCAGTCAAAAGACCAGGGTCTTTTGAGATTCTCTTCCTCTCCCTCTCTCTTTGCCCCTCCCCTACTCATGTATGCTCATAGTCTCTCTCTAAGATAAATAAATAAGTCTTTAAAAAAATTAAAATACTCTTTACTTGAATCCTTGCTGTTGACACAAGAGAATGTCAAGGAACAAAGGGTATTGAGAGGTTCTGGTGGGAGACATCTAGGAGCTCTTGTGAAACAAAGGTAATAACTAGGAGAATTATGATGGTTTACTGTTGAGGGGCTGAGTTTGGAGAAGGGGCATACCTACCTATGACTCATTGCTATTCTAGAATTACTCAATTGGGATCAGTATTTTAAAGCTAGCAGATGTGGGGAACCTTATATTATGGCTCACTATTTGAAATTCTAGCAAGTTATAGATTATTTGAAGGATTGGGCAAGTGGTAGTGGCCTCTTGATTATAGTCTACTACAGCAGAACCTTGTTAACATAGATTTAATAGAAGGCATGTCACATAAGTTTAGCTAGTCAGTGAGGTAATGTAGGAAGATCTGGGTCATTGCTGGGAATTAAAACCCCCCATAGGAATGGTGCTGGGAGCCAACTTCAGAAGCTAAAGAGTCCTCTGAAGTTGTAAAAGAAAAAAGCAAGGGGTGTGGGGGCAAGAGGCCAAAAGGGATATCAGAGACTTATTGTGCTTAGTTCATAATTTTTCTTCATTCCAGCCCAGTGTTAACACTGTTCATACAGGAGCAATGATTCCATTTACCTAATCCCAGTTGATTAATTCATATAAGTCCATTAAGTGCCAGGCGTTGTGAAGCTGATGGGAATTTTAGACCAGGTAGGAGAAGACTAGGATCATTGCAGGGCAATGAATGAACTGTTTAATAACATCCTTTCCTCTGTATTCCTGTGTCCTTAAGACTATAACATATTTATCACCTAGTTTCCTGTCCATAGTGTGAAACGGTTTTATCCTAAGAATTTTTCATTTGATAAGTATTTATCTGAGAAAGGTTAAAGCCAAGCTTCTCTAAACTCACCCTTAATAAGTATCTTAATTTAGCTTTCCAAATTACTCAACTATTGCCAATGTTATTTTGACAACTTCTTATTCAAGAAGCCTCATTAATTTAAAAGTTTTATGTATAGCCAGCAGACATATTCCTCATGAGATATGGGATCTAAGGCAGTGTGACTCCATTCTTTCTTATTAGTGGAAGTGACAATACTTACTGGAAACTGAAACAATGGGGTCAAACACTGAATAAAGAAAAAGGGAAAAAGCAAGGCTGTGAGGCTCTCAACCCAAACTAACTAAAACATTCATGATGTCTTGTAAAGAGATGGCTGTAGTTGAGGTTTTTGAGTAACAGAATGCTATTTAAGAGAAACTGCTGATGATCATAAAAAGTTACTAGCAAAAACTGGAGAGCCAAGGAAGAGAAGATTAAGAAATAAGATTTTCCTCTTGTCCTGTGCAAATGGAAGGCCTCAATGCTTTTCAGTAGGATGATAACTGTGGTTATCAGTGAAATACACAAGAGAGATACAAACTCAAAGAACAATTTGAAAATTTTGGTTATTTATGCAGATCCAGTAATAAAGACATTGAAGACTAACCAAAAGTTTCAGACATTTCCTTTGCTTATAAATGTTTTCATTTATTCATTAATTATTTTTATGTTAATAAGCACAAAATTTGAGTATTTTCCATGTTCTAGTGACTGGATGAAATACAGGGAAAAAATGGTCCTTGCTCTTAAGGTGTTTAAAATCTATTTGGAAGGACACCTGGGTGGCTCAGTTGGCTAAGCATATACCTTCATCTCAGGTCTTGATTCCAGGGTCGTGGGATCGAGTCCCACATCAGGCTCCCTGCTCAGTGGAGCATCTGCTTCTACCTTTCCTTCTGCCTGCTCTTCCCCCTGATTCCGCTCTCTTGCTTTCTCTTTCTTGGTCCGCTAAATAAATAAATAAAATCTTGTTAAAATCTATTTGGAAGTATGATATAATGCTTTTGTTTTGATTAATTTTCCATCTTGCCCTAATAAACTAATTCATATGAAGCTTGGAAAATCAAGCAAAAGTCTTTCCTTTCAAATGCTCAAAGGGGCTTGATAATAGCATTTCCTTTGTGTAAAAACTGGCTAAAAGATAATGCAGCCTGTTTTATTAGACTATTAGAGACAAATTTATTCATCTTCAATATGCTGTAATTTTATTCAGAAACTATTTTTATTCTGCTAGATTCTTCAATCCTAAAATTCACATGGCCCAAGGGAAAAATGTCCTGGAATATATCATCTGTTCCACTCTGTAGTTAAGACTGCTGCAGTTCCAACAGCTGGAACATATTCCTGCTTTGCAAGATTTCCCTTTATCCCCATGGAGCCCTTTAGACTTGCTCTTACTCCCCTGCTGTCCTTGGGGGGAAACTTCCAGCATCTGGTAGCTGGGATTACACGTAAGTTAGATATAGATGCTTTTCTCTGTTTGTTGTTTAGTGTCAGTATTTCAGTTTTCTAGTTCAGTCTGCGTATGTAAAGCTTAATTGTGGAGGTGTGTATGTTTTCAGGCAAGTGGGAGTTCTGGTAAAGTGAATGAGGTGATACGTGAGGAGAAACTACATAATAATAAATACTTTGATAAAGATGCTAAAGTTATTTCTGTGGAAAAAGAGAAAATTCTGGGAAAACTTAACAGCTGTCTTCAAAAACCTGAGAGGTTGACATTTGGGTTAAAAAAGGTTATGGTGGTTCTTGGAGTCCTACTGACTTCTAAGGAGTGGAGAGTAGTGGGAGCAGCTTTTAGCTCTACTTCAAAAAAGGAAAGAAGTTTCCTATCCCTATTGAAGCAGAAGCTGAAAGACTGCTTGTGGTCTTTTGGAGGTGAAATAAATGGGATTAGGCAAGGAGATGGGACTTGGTTGGATTTAGGATAAGGATTGCAAATTGGTTCAGTTCCCATGCCAAGTGTGATCAACTGGTAAGGGCTGCCTGGAGTCTCATGGGCCTGTGGGACTATCTCAGCTCATGAAGAATAAGTGCTGTGATTAATGAAAATAGATTTGCATGCCCTGCATTTCCTTTCTCTGAGATGTTCCTTCAATATTTTTTCCCCTTCTTAGATTCTGTGATGCAATGGCAGTACCACTTGGTGCTACCATTAGCCCAATATACCCACCCACATCTCTAGATTCAAAAGGCAACTTCGAATCTATACTACTTGTCTGCCACCTCTTATATTTTGTTAGCTTGGAGTGGTTAAGTGTGTAACTGGGTTGACCTGATTGAAGGATTGTAGGAATTTTATTTCTTGCTATAATAAAATGACAAGGAAAGATAGAGGTATACTGGAACATAATTTGCTTCCACCCTCACCGTTTCACAGAGACTGCATCTGTTATGGAACACAGACTGGATCCTGGCCAAAAAAACCAAGCGGCACTCTGAGACCTTGGAGGATCAGATATTTATTTCATGCTGCAGGCCCAGAAGAGAGTAATCTCTCAAGGTCTGAGCCCTAAGCACAAACAAAGAGGGTTTTTATACACTTGTACTTTCTGTGCCACTTTTGCCACTGTGGCCAGTGGGGCTAGGGGAAAGCCTGGAATGGCCCTGGAGCTGGGACTGGGATTCCCCTGCTGGACTGGTCAGCCACCTCAAAGCACAGATTTTCCTTATCACATCTACCAGTGATAGCATTAATTATATCTGTATTTCCAAAAGCAGTGAACGCTTGACAGCTTCTTAAAATATTTTTGTCTCTTGGCTCTCACCATGCTATTTCCTTCTGCTTTAACTTCACTGACTGCTTCTTAGTATCCTTTACCAAGGCCCAGAATAAGATTCTCTTCAAAAGATGCATAAAATATGCCTACTCTCTCATCAGCCCATTCCTGCAGATTTAAATTCTGTTCTTATATCGACAATTCCAAAATTTTTGAATATAGCAACTTAAATTTTTACTCTTTTATCTAATGACTTACTTGAAATTACCTGTCAGATGGCTCATAGGCATCTCAAACTCACCATTCAGTATGAACTCCTCATCCATCCCCTATTTTGTTTTCCTCCCCCAACCTTTAGCCATTCTGTAACATAATTAGCCACCCAGTTGCTCATCCAGGAAATCTAATGATTATTCTTGATTCTTTCCCTTCTCCCACCTCCCATCCCTTATCTGATCCATCATTATATGTCTGAACTATGTTTTGAATGTGTTACTTCCTTTCACCGGCACTACTGCCACCCTGAAGCAGACTACAAGTGTCTCTCATATGGACCATTGCAGTAACCTAATACTTGCCCCACTGAAATTAAGCATTCACACAATAGTAGGAGTAATCTTTTATTCATTCAGCCTTAATTCAACAAACATTAAATTGACTGCATGGAGGGCTTATCCTAGATGGGGCTGATCAAGGCTCTTGGGGGTCTTCAGGGAACAAAGCAAAGATTTCTCATTTGAGTAGCTTTTGGTCTAGTGGGAGAAGATACACAAAAAACAATAAACACAATATATAAATGAATAACATAATAAGCTAGATGATGTAAATGATGTGGAAAAACTGAAAGTAAAGCAAATTAAGGGGCCTAGAGAGTGTTACAATATATAAAAGGAGGTCAGAGTAGGTCTCATGGAGAGGATGATCTTTTTATAAGAGTTAGCCAAGTGGACATCAGGGAGAAGAATGTTTCAGAAGAACTAGAATAGATGTCTTTCAAATGAGAATGTATCTAGTGTGTTTGAGAAACAGCAAGAAAGCCTGTATGGCTATAAAAGTAAGTGTGTGAGGAGTATGAAAAGAGGTCAGAATTAACATGAGAGAGACCATAGAGACTTGTAGGACATTGTAAGAACTTTGAACTTAACTCTGCTTGAAAAGAGGAATCCTTGGGGGATGCCTGGGTGGCTCAGTGGGTTAAAGCCTCTGCCTTCAGTTCAGGTCATGATCTTGGGGTCCTGAGATGGAGCCCCACATCAGGCTCTCTGCTCAGCAGGGAGCCTGCTTCCCTCTCTCTCTGCCTGCCTCTCTGCCTACTTGTGATCTCTGTCTGTCAGATAAATAAATAAAATCTTAAAAAAAAAAAAAAAAGAAAAGGAGAAATCCTTGATAGCTTTGAGTAAAGGAGTGATATATAGTATGACTTAAATTTTAAAAGGATCACTTTCACTGCTGTTAAATGAATACTAGAGGTAAGAGTGTAATGTGGAGACAATTAAGAGGCTATTGCAGTAATCCAGGTGAGAGATGATGGAGATTTAGACCAGGATGGTAATGGGAGAGGTGGTGCAAATTGGTTAGATTTTGGATATATTTTATAGGTAAACCCAACAAAATTTATTGATGAATCTGATGTGGGATATGAAAGAGAGGTGTTAGGGATGATTATAAGTTTATTTGGGACCAAGCAATTGGAAACAGTGGGTTGTCATTAAATGAGATGGAAAAAATTGAGGAGAAATAGGTTTGGGTTTTTTTTTCCCCCATTTTGTTTTATTTTATTTCTTTTCAGTGTTCCAGCATTCATTGTTTATGTACCACACCCAGTGCTCCATGCAATACATGCCCTCCATAATACCCCCAGGCTCACCCAACCCCCCAATCCCCTTCCCTCCAAAACCCTCAGTTTGTTTTTGAGAGTCTCTCATGGTTTGTCTCCTCCTCCAGTTTCCCCCAACTCACTTCTGCGCTCCATCTACCAATGTCCTCCATGTTATTTCTTATGCAAGGAGGGATAAATTTTAATGAGACAATCAGGAGTTTTAGTCTTGGTCATGAAAAGTTTAATATATTTATTTAATATCAGAGTAGAGATATTGACTTTACTACTACTCTACACGATGAGTAATAAAATTCTGAAATTCTGGAAGAACACTGAGCTGGATGTTGTCAATTTATAGATGGCTTTTAAAGCCAGGAGTCTGGATGAGATAATCAAATGTTGAATGTATTCCAACATTAAGAGGCTAGAGAGAAGAGGAGAAGCCAGCAAAGGAGACTAAGAAGGAGGGAGCAGTGAAACTGAAGTACAAACAAAAGATGTGGAGCTTTGAAAGCCAAACAATAAAAGGGCATCAACAAGGAGCAAGTCATAAACTGATAGATTAAGATGAGAACTGGGTTTAGCGATAGAGCTAAGGAGTTAAAGAAATCTTGACAGCAGCATTTTTGTTTTAGGGCTGAGAGAAAAGACTGGTGTGGGTTTAAGAGAGAAAGGAAAGTCTTCTATGAAGTATTCTTGTAAAAAAAATCAGAATTAGATAAGCCTTCTGGACCTACTAGATTTTAGGAAATGCATGCAAGACGGGAACAACATGGGCAAAATCCAGACTGCATGAACTTAGAAAAAAGGAACTGGTTTTTTCAATAAACACATTATCATTAGGATGGGAGGCAAGGGGAGAGGTAAAGAAAAAGGGGAATCACCTAGATTAAAACAGATTGAGGAATATGGTGACCACACATTTCAGTTTGCCTGCGATTATACTGTTTATTATCTGGCATTGTTATTAATAATGATTCCTTTTACTCTCAGATGTGTTCCACTTTGGACAACAAATTACAAAGTCAACCTACTTAGGATACATAAAGCAAATGCAGGTATAGACTTCATTTTAATGAAACAACAGACTGTAAAAGAAATATTTATGAGGTAATTTGGAAAATTGGGATAGTGATGATCTATTTGATGATATCAGGGAATATGGTCAATGTTTTAAGGTAAAATTATGTTGTGTATATATGTTTTTTTTAAAAGAAACCTTATTTATAGATGAAATGTTATAACAGGTATTGGCTTCAAAATAATCCTGTGGCAGGGGAGAGAGTAATAATTATTGACACTGATGAAACTAGAATTATGAAGTATTAAGTTTATAATTGTTGAAGCTGGGTGATGAGTATATGGATATTTATTACACCATTATCCTTTATTTTGGATTTGTTTGATATTTTTCACAATAAAAAGCTTAAAAAAGATATATAGGGAGAACAAGAAGAGGGGAAGTAGAAATAGTGATTGGACATCACTTTAGAGGGGTTTTCTAAATCATAAACATAGTATATCTCCCCTTTTATTTAGGTTTTATTTAGTTTCTCTCAGCAATGTTTATGGTTTCCAGTGTAAACATATTTGCATATATTCTGTTAGTTTTATCCTTAATTATTATTCATATATTTTGTGCCATTGTAAATGGTATTGAATTTTAACTTCCTTTCTAGTACCTAAAAATACAATTATATTGTGTATTGATCATATATTCTGGAACTTTGCTAAAATCACTAGTGTTGGTAGTTTGTGTGCAGTTGTTTACACAGATTGTTTCTTTTCTTCATTTCCAATTTAGATGTCTTTTATTCATTTTTCTTGCCTTTTGCACTGGTTAGAGCCTACAGTAAAATGTTCAGTGGAAGTGGTGAAAGTAAACATTTTTGCTTTGTTCTTTCTTGTTTGTAAGCAGACAATTTTGTCTGTCACCATTAAGAGTGATATTCTCTGCAGTTTTATGGAGGTTGAGGAGGTTCTTTCTATTTATGCTTTACTGAGTGTTTTGTACATCTTTTCTGTGTCTATTGATAATATAATACATGTTATTTTTCTTTTTTAGTCTGCTAATACAGTAAATTACATTGATTTTTGAATATTAAAACAACTTTGTATTATTCAGTCAATTATAAATTGCCAAATGATATATTTTCTCTTTTTATGGATTTTGTATGTTGGGTTTGATACAATTTTATTGAGAATGTTTGCATCTGTATTTGGGGGGAAAATGTAATTATTCTATTGTTTTATTTTCCTGCAATTTTCTTTGCCTGTATTACCAGGTTAATACTGGCCCTATAAAATGAGTTGCAAAGTATTATCTTCTCTTCAAATTCAGGAAGATTGTGCAGAATTGGTACTATTTCTTCTTTTTAAATATTTCGTAGAATTTAACAGTGAAGTCATTTGGACATGGAATTTTTTTTTTTTTTTGAGGAGGTTTTTAACTACACATCCAATATATCTAATAGATATCAGGGTATTCAGATTATCTGCTTCTTTTTGACTGAGCTTTGGTAGTTTGTATGTATCTTTCAAGGAATTTGTCCATTTCATCTCAGTTGTCACATTTATTGGGATAAAGTTGTTCAAAGTATTGCCCTTTTCCCCTTTTAATAGCTGTAGAATTGTTTTCTCATTCCTAATATTGATAATTGTCTCCTTACTTTCTTTTCTAACAGTCTGACTAGAGGTTTACCAATTTTATTGATCTTCTCAAAGAATCAACTTTTGTTTTCACTGATTTTTATATCACTTTCTGATTTTCTTTCATTGATTTTCTCCTCTGATCTGTAGTATTTCTTTTTTTCTCCTTGCTTTGCATTTAGTTTTCTCCTTTTTTAAAAAAAAATGAGATTCTTATTGTGAAAGATGAGATCATTAATTTGAGATGTTTCTTCTTTCCCTATGTATGAATTTAGTGCTCTAAGTTTTCCTTAAGTAACTCCTTTAGCTGCATTCTGTAATTTTGGCATATTTTTATTTTCATTCAGTGTGAAATATTTTCTAATTTCTCTTTTGTTACATCTTTGATCCATGGGTGACTTAGAAATGTAATATTTTATTTCTAAATATTAGGGAATTTTCCAGAGATCTTTCTATTATTGATTTCTACTTTTATTGTGGCCAGAGAATAAACTTTGTATATCTTGAATCCTTTTAAATTCATTGAGACCAACTTCATGACTTAGAATATGGTCTGTCATGGTAAATGTTTAGGTATATTTGAAAAGAATGTGCATTCCACTGTTATTGAGTGGGATGGTATATCAATGTTAGCATTTAAAAGTTGATTGGTAACATAAGTCAAATCCTAAATATTATTATTGATGTTCTGATCCCTTGTTCTATCTAGTGAGAGAAGGGGTTGAAATATCTGAGTATAATTTTGAATTTTCTTTTTCTCCTTGCAGTACCATTAGATTTTTGATAAATGCATTTTTTTCAGGAAGTGCATAAATGTTTTCTTCTTGATTAACTGACTCCTTTATCATTTTGTGGTGTTTATTATTATGCGAAGAATCTTATTCCTATTATGTTTTTAAATGATTATTGTTGGTTTGTCATAAAATGATATTTATAATATATTCTCTATATATTTACATATAAGTATGTATATACATATGCATTATACATGTACATAGTCTCTATATATTTATATGTATATGTACTTGTATTTATATACAAATGTATATTTATATAAAGAGACTTATTCATAACCACTTTTCAAAACTTTATTATTAATTTGAAGTTTTTTGATGATGTCCTGGCATTTCTGGCTATGTGATCATATTTTCTGCAATTAATTATACTCTTGGTACTTTCTTTCAATTTCTTAATGTGCTTTTCAGACCTTCCAGAACACTTTTGTTTGTTCAGGACTTTAATGAGATGGGCTTTTTTAATATTTTAGCATTAAGTGTAATTTTGGCTACTGAGTGGAGATACATAATCTTTACGATACTAGGAAAGGATACTTCTAGTGCTAATTTTTTAAATACAGATTTTGGGTTTTTTAAATTCATTGTATAGCATGCCATCAACTGACTGCAGAAGGCTTTTTTCTATAGGCTACAGGCTTTATTCCAGTTTTTCCCTTGAATCTCTCCTGAGGTGCCACGTTCCTTGAGCTCAGGCTGTGTATTTGTAAACTGGCAAAGAAATAATTGAGAAGCAAGTGTTAGGTTTGCTAGATACTCACCCTGAAGCACCTGTTAATTTAAAGGCAACTTAGGGTTATAGGTAAAAGCTGCTTTTACCACAAACTGAGGTCCTTTCAGTTGAAACCTGTATTTTAACCTATTTAGAAATATGTATTTTTGGTACTAAAAAAATCCTCAGTAACAGAGCTGAATACTGTTGCATCTGAATAAGTAACTATCCTTAGACTGTGCTTGCACTGGAGAAGTTTAGTCTTAGGGGATTTCCTGGATCAGAATATACAAGGAGGGGGCAGCTTTTAGTAAAGGATGAATAAAAGTCTAAGTCATAGACATAGGTTTTTACTGTGTGCACCCACATAATGGATTTTGAGCAATTTACTTCCCTTACATTTTGTTTTGGTCAATTCATTTTGAGGTTTTCTTCTCTGAAATTGTTTTCTTCTTGTCTAAATCACAATGTTTATTATATTAATTATTTCAAGGTAATTTCAAAGCACAAACTTTTTATGGTATATGAAAAATGCCAGAACATTCTTATATTCATTAAAGGAAATAATTTTTTATCCTTTATTACTTAAATTGCAAAAGTTGTACCAATACTCAATCTACTTTTATTTACTACTTCTTATTTTTATTTTTTAAACTGATAAATTGAAAATTTTATCAGAATTAAAACTTGCTTTTCAAGAGACAGTTAAGAAGGCACGTGAAAACTCAGTTTATAGCCCATGAAAAATACTTGCATGATATATATCTGATAAATGACTATCATTCTAAATATATAGTTTGAATGACAATAGTATGAAAAAACATAATTCAGAATATCCATAGGATCTACTTTTATGGTTGTCTCATTCATTCATCAAATATTGTTGCTTTATTTAGTATTTATTAGTATCAGGTACTATTTTTGGTAGTAGGAATTTGAAGATGAATAAGTCATAATCCATGCCCTCAAGGTGCTAATAGTCTGAAAAGGTAATGTTTAAACAAAATACTTCAGGTCAATGTGATAAATATTATGACCGGGCACTTTGAGAGTAAAGAAAATGGTCATCTAAATCAGACCGAAGTTCAAGGAAATTCACTGACAGTGGCAGTGAATATTTATCCTCTTCTTTTTCCATTATAATATAATTTTTATTTATATACATATATACTCAGCTATAGCTTACATTTCAGCCCTATGACTAAGTTCTAGCCAAAAGAATATGAAGGGAAGTGACTTGTGCCTCTTCTGAGTCACAGCTTCCTTCCTTCCCACTCTCCATATGACTTCCTAAAATGTAAATACTGTGAGAAGCCATTAGGAACCGTAAGAAGAAAGCAAAATCCCAGAAATAATGTAGCAGTAAAGATATTGGGTTCCTGACAACCTTATAAGTTATAAAGATCTCCCATGTCTAGACTACTAATACAGTGGAGAAATAAATGTTTAGTATGTTTAAACCACTGTTAATTTGGGCTTTTATCATAGCTTTATCTAGATCCAAACTAATTTGGTAAGCTTTTCCCAGTCTTCACTCTCTTGGACTTTTCAGTATACTTTGAAAATATCCTCATTTTTAAAAGCTTCTTTACTGATGTCTTTGTTCTGAGTGTCTTAATGCCTCTCAGATATTTCATCAGTCTCCTGTAAGACTTTTTCCTGTTTCTGCAGGAAAAATGTGGAACTGCAGCTAATGTGGAACTTCTTCAGGGTTTTTTTTTCTTCACCCTCTTCTAGCTTTACTCTTTCTTTTTTTTTTTCCCCCCTTTTAGAATTCCATGGCTTTAAATACCTCCCTTCAAAACTGATTTCTAAAACTCTGTTGCTCTCCTTAAGTTCTGGCCTGTCCTATGGGCTTCAGACCCAGGTTTCCAATAGATTGCAATAAACTTTCACTTGGATATTTTGCTGCCATTTTATATTTAGTGGATTTCAATTTAAACTCATGTTCCTCTCTACCCATACTTCCTTCTGGATTTTGCTATTTATGATAACTACATCATTATACTCCCAGTCTTTTATGTTTAAACATTAGCATTGTCTTAGTTTCTTCTCTCTTACCTATCAACTGAAATTTAATATGGTAGACTGCCTATGAACACACTTTTATCCAAAGACGACATACAAATGGCTAACAGGCATGTGAAAGTGTGATCAACACTACTCGGCATCAGGGAAATACGAATCAAAACGACAATGAGATACCACCTCATACCTGTCAGAATGGCTAAAATCAACAACGATGGAAACAACAGGTGTTGGTGAGGATGTGGAGAAAAAGGAACCTTTGTGAACTGTTGGTGGGAATGCAAACTGGGGTAGCCACCATGGAAAACAGTATGGAGGTTCCTCAAAAAGTTAAAAATAAAACTGCCATGCAACCCAGTAATTGTATAATTAGGTACTATTGTACTATTAGGAAGCAAACTGAGGGTTGCTGGAGGGGAAGAGGGTGGGAGATAGGGTAATTGAGTGATGATCATCAAGGAGGGCACTTGATGTAATGAACACTGGGTGTTATATGTAACTGATGAATCACTATAGTATACCCTGAAACTAATAATACAGTATATGTTAACTAAATTGAATTTAAATAATAAATAAATAAATAAAATAGTAGACTGCCTGAATCACTTCCTTTTATAGTCCTGGCCTCCCACAGTTCTCTCCATAAAGGTGGAGATGATAATTTCATTATCCAGAACACCTTTAATTCCCACTTGCCAAAGCCTAATCAGAGTAGCTGTTTTCAGGGCTCTGTGAAAACCCAAGTCTAGGTAACTCAAAGAATTCTTTGACAGCTCAATTAAATTCCTTTATACGGTTTATGATTCCATGGCTCTGACTCCTCTTCTTCCACATTACTGCTAATTCCTTGTTATTGCATCTTTTTCACATAATTCCTGGCTTTCTAATAGTCTTGTACACATACTCCCATTAGTATTTGCCTGTTCTTCATTTGGAGATTATCATTTACCCCTTTCATTTGTTTGTAAACATATTGCCACTTTTCCTCCCAGTTACTACCTTTCTCAAATACAATTATTACCAAATGGCTGGATATTACTACCCTAAACAATTCAAGGGCTTGGTATTGGTTATTGTTTGTAATTTACTAAGCTTGGAGATTTTTAAACATCTTATCTCAAGTGTACAAATTTGGCTACAACTTTTAAGGCAGAACTTGTTGATTTGGGTACAACTTTTAAGGCATAACTTGTCCTACCACGTGTTAGCTTGTTCTATTTCTTCTTGGTGTCCTAACACTGCTGTCTTCTCTCTATTTCCATATTTCATTCTATATACTAACCTTAAAACCCAACAGACCATATGTCAAAATGATTCCCACCTCTTTATAAATACTCCCATTGTCACTATCTTGGTCTAGGTTGTCATTACCTCATGTCTTAACTCTACATTGTCCCTTGCACCTCATGTTTCCCCCCCATTAGCCCATACCACAGCTTAATCTTGCCAGCTACTGCCTTCATGTCACTGTTCATAAACCTCAGATTGTTTCCATTTTCTTTTGTTAATGTGTAACCAAGACTTTTGTTTCTTCTTTAGCTTTTTTTTTCCATACACTCTTATATGACTTATCATCATCTCTAAGATCACTTACTACTCCCAAATACTTAGAAATGCCCATGTCCTTTTCATTCTAGTAAAAGCCTATTTTTTGAGACCCAACACACCTGGTAAGCTTTTTCAAACCATCATGACTCATAGCAATTATCCTGAGTGAGATTTTCTGGTTATAGGAGTTCTTCTCTAGTCAGGAAAATATTGGTTTGCTCTTTTATTTATTTACTTATTTTTATTTTAAGTATAGCCAACATCAGTGTTACATTAATTTCAGGCATACAACATAGTGATTTGACAAGTTCTTATGTTATGCTATGCTAACCACAAGTGAAGCTACTATCACCAAACAGCTATTACAGTATCATTGACTATAGTCCCTGTGCTATGCCTTTTATTCCCATGACTTATTCATTCTATGACTGAAAGCCTCTATCTTCCACTCTCCTTTACCTATTTGCCCATTCCCTCACCCCCCTTCCCCCGGCAACCATCAGTTCGCTCTCTGTATTTATGAGACTCATTCTGCTTTTTATTTGTTTATTTATTCATTTATTTTAAGATTCCACACATGAGTGAAAATATGTGGTATTTGTTTTTCTTGGTTTGACTTAATTTTATTTAGCATAACACCCTGTAGGTCTTTCATGTCACAAATGGCATGGTCTCATCTTTTTTCATGACTGTATGACATTCTACAATGTGTGTCTTCTTTATCCAATTGTCTCTTGGTGGACATTTAGGTTGCTTCCGTAGCTTGGCTATTGTAAATAATGCTGCAATGAACATAGGGGTGCATATATCTTTTCAAATTAGTGTTTTCATTTTCTCTGGGTAAATACTCAGTAGTGGAATTATTTGATCATAGGGTATTTCTATTTTTAATATTTTGAGGAGCCTCCATACTATTTTTCACATTGCTGTACCAATTCACATTCTCACCAACAGTGTTCAAGGGTTCCTTTTGCTCCACATCCTCACCAACACTTGTTATTTCTTGTCTTTTTTATTTTAATTATTCTGACAAATGTAAGATGGTATCTCATTGTGATTTTGATTTGCATTTCCTTGATGATTGTGATATTGAGCATCTTTCTAGGTGTCTGTTTGACATTTGTATGGCTTCTTTGGAAAAAATGTCTATTCAGATCTTCTGCCCATTTATACTTGTATCAAAAAAGAATAAAATATCCAGGAATAAACTTAACCAAAGAAGTGAAAGACTTGTACTCTGAAAACTATGAAACGTTGGTGAAAGAAGTTGAAAATGACACAAATGGAGAGATATTCCATGCTCATGGATTGAAAGAATTAATATTGTTAAAATATCTGTACTACCCAAAGCCATCTACAGATTCAGCATGATCCTCATAAAAATACAAATATTACCAGTATTTTCTACAAAACTAGACATATAATTCTAAAATTTTGTATGGAACTACATAAAGACCCCAAAATAGCCAAATATAGCTAGAGAAATAAAAACAAAGCTGGAGGTATCACAGTTCCAAATTTCAAGATATACTACAAAGCTGTAGTAATCAAACAGTATGATACTGGCACAAAAATAAACACATAGATCAATGGAACAGAATAGAGAGCCCAGAAATAAACCCATGTTTATATGTTCAATTAATCTATGACAAAAGAGGCAAGAATGTCTAATGAGAAAAAGATAGTCTCTTCAATTAGTGGTACTGGAAAAACTGGTAGAACTATATGCAAAAGAATGAAACTGGACCACATTCTTAAACTGTACAAAAAAATAAACTCAAAATGGATTAAAGAGCTAAATGTGAGACCTAACACCATAAAAAATTCTAGAAGAGAGCACAGGAAGTAATTTCTCTGCCATTGGCCATAGCAGAATTTTTCTAGATATGCTTCCTAGATCAAGAAAAACAAAATAAAAAATAAACTATCAAGTCTACATCAAAATAAAAAACGTTTGCATAGTAAAACTATCAATAAAACAAAAGGGCAACCTCCTGAATGGGAGAAGATACTTGCAAATCTAGCATTAATATCTTTTATTCTTCAGGCACATTCTTTTCCTTGCTCAGAAACCTATGTATATTACTCTAGTGTTATGGAATAGTTTGGGTCAGGCTAACTTGATGATAATCTGATTTTTTTCGACGTTTTTAGGACTTTTTCTCTTGAAAGTTCGAGAATGCTGAAAGAATTGGCCTACATATTTATTCCTTTCAGTTTATCATAAACATGATGTATATTTTGAATTTTTAAACCCAAATTTTTCTTTAGAGTAAGAAATTTCAATGCATGTTTTCTAGATGTGATTCAGCTACTATGGGAAGTCTCCATCCTGGCCTCACATTAACTTTGAGGCATAATGTATTGTGTCCTAATACCAACTACACCACTAAGCAGTAGTGAATAATATAAATTTTATTAAATTGTTAATGGGGATATGGAGGAAAATGGTTATATTATGGAAAGTATATTATTTATTTTTTAAATATTTATTTATTTATTTAGACTGGTGAGGGGGCATGAGGGACAGAGGAGAGGGGAGGGAGAGGGAGAGAATCCCAAACAATCTTCCCACTGAGCATAGAGCCTAGTGCTAGGGCTCCATTCCACAAACCTGAGATCATGACCTGAGCCAAAACCAAGAGCTGGAGGCTTAACTAACTGAGCCACCCAGGCAACCCTGGAAAGTACATCATTTAACTATCCAAATACACATTTTAGAGCTTTTTTTTTTTTTTTTATTTCCCTCTCTCACTTCTCAGCACACTTCAGAGATCACCTTGTGTTCTCTATTTCACTGGCATTTGCTTCCTCCAGCATGTTCTGTAATCCCCATGCTTTTCTTCTTCTCTGTCCCCTTACTTGAATACAGGACTTTCTGTGGGATTATTTACTTTTCAACAACATAATCCTTCTTAAAAGTCTTCAGAGGATTATAAATAATAACTTTTCCTGAAACATATTTTTTTTCTATTACTTGAAAGTTTTCCACCATTATTTGAATATTACTCTGCTTCTTCTGCTCTGTCTTCTTTTTTTTTTAATTTTTTATTTTTTATAAACATATATTTTTATCCACAGGGGTACAGGTCTGTGAATCACCAGGTTTACACACTTCACAGCACTCACCAAAGCACATACCCTCCCCAATGTCTATAATCCCGCCCCCTTCTCCCAAACCCCCTCCCCCCAGCAACCCTCAATTTGTTTTGTGAGATTAAGAGTCACTTATGACAATCATCAAAAAGACAGATAACAAGTGTTGACTCGAATATGGAGAAAACTTTATGCACTATTCGTGAGAATTGAACTTGGTAGAGCCACTATGGAAAACAAAATTTAAATGCCTCAAACAAATAAAAAATAAGACTACATATGATCCAGCAATCCCACTTCTGGGTGTATTTCCAAAGGAAATGAAAACAGGATCTCAAAGAGGTATCTATGCACCCTTGTTTATTGCAGCATTATTCACAATAGCCAATACAGAGAAACAATCTTAGTGTTCATCAATGGGTGAATGGATAAAGATGCGAAATACACACCAAATGGAATATAGTTCAGACATAAGAAGGAAATTCTGACATTTGTAACAACATGCTAAGTGAAATAAGTCAAACAGAAATACAAATACTGTGTATTACTTATATGTAGAATCTAAAAGATGAACTTGTTAAAATGAGAGTAGAACATTGGTTACCAGGGACTCCAAGGTGGGAAGAATGGGGAAACATTGGTCAAAGTGTACAAAACATTGGTGACTATAGTTAATAACAATGTATATATACCTCAAAGTTGCTAAGAGAATAGATCATAAATGTTCTCAACACATTCACACACACACACACACACACACACACACACACACACACTATATTTATGTGATGTAATAGCAGTGTTACACACAAGAAGGATAATTATATGACATGATAGAGGTGTTAGCTAATGCTATGGTGATAATCATTTTGCAATATGTAAGTGTATCAAATCAACACATGTACACCTTAAACTCACACAATGTTGTATATCAATTATATAACAATAAAGCTGGAAAAAAAAAAAAAAGAGTCACTTATGGTTTGTCTCCCTCCCAATCCCATCTTGTTTCATTGATTCTTCTCCTACGCACTTAAGCCCCCATGCTCTGTCTTCTTTTTAAATAATTGTTGAAGGGAAGGCAGGTAGGAGGACAGGCTAAATGGGTGATGTGCATTACGGAGGGCTCTTGTGATGAGCACTGGTTGTTATATGTAAGTGATGAATCACTAAATTCTATTTCTATAACCAATATTACTCTATATGTTAACTAACTAGATTTAAATAAAAATTTGAAAAAATAACTGTTGATATTATAGGTTGATTTCCTAGTTCTGTCGTTTGTCTTTTTTCTATTTGTCTTTAACTCTTAACCTTTGAGACAGGAAAATTTCTTGAATTTAATCTTAAATTTAACCTAAGGTTAACAACCTAAGGTTACAAACCTAAGGTTTGTAATGCTCAATGTGTTATTTATGATCTTTACTCATAATTATTATTTTATTCACTGAGTGTGTCTGTTATGTTTGGGTTCATCATCAAAATGCACAGGAAATTTCAGGGCTTCAAAATATCACTATAGTGTCTCAGTGTTGTTAGTCAAGGACTCTTCAGAATGAAGCCTTGAATTGTGGGATGTCTAGGGTGAAAGGATATCTTTCAGGATTTCTTTGGCTTTGTCTTGCACATGTTACATCTCTCAGTGGAGAGTTTTGTGTGTTATCCCTCAGTGCCTTCTTCAACCAAGCTATTGGTATGCATCTAGTAGAAATTCTTACAACTTTCAGTTGTGTGGGTAGCTTCCACCTTTGTTTCATAAAGTTGATTCAAAATTTATAGATTCCATTATGCATTTCCATGGGAATTTGGCATTGAAAAGACAATTCTTTAATAACACTGCCATTAATCCTTGAATATTGAAGTTCTTTGGCTTATTTATGCAATGCAAAGTATCCATATTACCTGTTACGGCAAAATAATGGTAAACAACACTTTATATATTAATAATATGAATTTAGTATTCTAACCTCTTAAGAAACTGAATCTGCTAATTATTGTTAGAACACAGCAAGAAAGCTTTAATTATATTAAAACTAAAATCATTGATTTTTGTCACATATTTTCTCATATCTGAATGGGCAGTCCAAAGGGATTCCAACCAGAAGGTCCTTCTGTTTAGCTATTTGAGAATACTTTTATTCCTAACATATCCTTGTGGGTCCATCAGAATGTAGTTCAGTTTAAAAGTAGGCCATAAAGAAGGGTTTTATTTTTTTTAATGGGTAGGGTAGGTAACAGCTAAACATTTAACAACTAAATAAAAACTAGTAAATGCTTTTTTTTTAAATGGAAAACACAAATTAACATAGCTTTAAGGAAATTTATGGTTCATGAAACTAAAAAGTCTAGTTGTTTGATTTGATGGAATGGTTTGATCCAGAGGCCAGTGACATCATCAGGTCTCCAGAGCCATTTCTCTGATTCTTTTGGCTCTGTCTTCTTGTGTCAGTTTCACCCTCAGCCTAGGTTTCCTTATTACAGTAAAGACGAACATCATTAAAAAAATTTTATTTACTTATTTTTTAATTTTTTATTTACTTATTTTTAAAATTTTTTATTAACATATAATATATTATTTGCTTCAGGGGTACAGGCCTGTGAATCATCACTCTTACACAAGTCACAATACTCACCATAGCACATATTCATGATTTTAAGTCTCATAGTCACACACCACAGCTTTGAAAATGATTTGAAATGAGCCCACTAGTCCCAATAATGAAAGCAAAATCCTGAGGTTCACTCTCATTAGGTTGTCTTGGGTCCATTCCTGAACAATTACTATAGTTGGGGAAATGGATGGTGCTAACTGGCTAGCCTGAGTCACATGAGTTGGAAGTGGCAAAATAAGCATCCTTGGAACTACATGTATCACTAAATTGCTTATACAGAGCTGTTGGGACAGGAAGATTCCAAAATTGTTTCTTCCACATATAGCGCAAAACTTGAGGGTTTAAATCAGATACTTAAGATAGCTGCCCAGGAAGTTTAAAAAATACGTATTTTTAAGAACTTTTTAGGGATGTGTGGGTGGCTCAGTTGGTTAAGCACCGCCTTCAGCTTCAGGTCATGATCCCATCATCCTGGGATTGAGCTCTACATCAGGCTTTCTGCACAGTGGGGAGCCTGCTTCTCTCTCTTCCTCTGCCTGCTGCTCTGTCTACTTGTGATTTCTCTCTCTGTCAAATGAATAAATAAAATCTTAAAAAAAGAAACTTGTTAATGATAACTGTAATTATTTCTAGCATATATTCATATTAAAGTTTGCCTACCATCAATTATGCCCATAAATTTCCATAACTGTGTGAGAACTCTGTTCTTGATACTTACTCTCTGAAATATCTAAAGCTGTATCTAGACAACAGGACAGAATATTGAACTTAAAGCACTAATAAGGGAATTCAGCCATGAATTTTCAAAACTAATATGTGTTTGAAAGAAACTGTTTAGAGAACAAAGTATCTGTTCCTCTAGTTTGTCTAACTTCTCTAAAGTTTGACCACCAGAAAGAAATATAGCTGAATGGTATTATACAAACACTCTGAAGAAGTAATTCCATGGAGTGAAGCTGTAGTATAATGTGTACTCTCAGTTTTACAGATGGCTATGTGGTTGACAAAAATATACATTGATTTGCCCAGTGTTTCTCCTTAGATGTAGACGTTTCAAATTCTTCCTTAGCATTAGTGCCATGTGAACTTTTGTTTCTGAAAAAATAGCTGGTATGATTTCTTTTATTAAATAATAAGAAAATTAGGAAGAAATTAACATTTCTAAAACTGCCATTATATATTTCAGTTTTTCCCTTTTCATTTTAGCTGCCAGGAAATCCAGAATAAATATTAGTGCTCCCAATTTTGTAAACTAACTCCCCTCAGGTTGATATAGTAACATCTATCACTCTCCCTTTAGCAAATTCATCTGGTTTCTAATTGCTTATTTGTGGCTTTTCTCAAATAATTTTTGAAAATTAGGGGAGTAGAAGTCTTGCATACATGTGTAAATGACAAAGACTGTATTGTTTTTTCAGTTGAAGTTGTTTGTTACTTTGAACTACTTTAAGAGTTTTTTTGATAGGTTTTGAGGTTCTCAATAGGTTTTCCCTCCATCTGTAGTCAGTAAAACATAGATTTGGGAATTGTACTTTATCAAATTAATTAGGTCACAGCCTCACAAATGTAGCAGCTACTTACGTTATGGCTGCAGAGTGAGGGGAAATCATGGTGATGCTTAAAAATAGAACCTCTTGTTCACTGAAGTATTTGGATTTGGACTTGTCTTTGTTCCTTGCTTAAGATCTAATTGTTAAGAAAAGGGGAATGAGTCAAAATGTTTCTTTGTTATTAAACTGCTTATGGTCTTTAAAAACCTTTCCTGGTAACTTGTTTTTTGCTAGCAAAGAAACTAACAGATACCGTACTAGTTAATTTTTCACAGAATTTAGTTTAGTAGATATTGAAGTGTGAAGCTTAAAAATGGTGAGCTGTAGTGTCCAGCTGGAGAATGCCCAAGTCTTCAGAAAGAAACTCAAAACTCCAACACTGTTAGTGTTGTAACAGAATTCCTCTGTTACAACAGTTTCAATTCATGCCAATTTTTTCATGCTGCATTAACATGAACAAACAAAACAAGCATAAAATAGTAATGATAATAATGATAATGATAGCAGGATAGGTACTACCCAGTGACATCTGTTACTATCTTTTCCTTTCCTTTATTTAAAATAAAGGAAATTAACATAAATTTATGTATAACTTGAAGTTACACATAAGTGGGTTTTCTATATTTAAAAACTCATGTATTTATTATAGGCAAGGCAAAGTCCTTTTTTAACCACCTGTCTTAGTTTCCTCTTTTGCTATAATAAAAATTACCAAAAATTTAGTGGCTTAAACATTATACATTTATCTTCTATTTCTGGAAGCCAGAGTCTGAAATGGGTCTCACTGGGGTAAAACCAAGGTGTTAGTAGGGCTATGTTTATTTTGGAGGCTCTAGGGGAGAATCTGTTTCTTTTCCTTTTCCAGTTTTTGGGGCTGCCCTCAATCATTGGCTAGCAGTCCCTTCCTCCATTTCCAAAGCAACATTGAGCCAAATCCTTCTCATGCTGCTATCTCTCTGTTTTGTTGTTATTTTTGTTTGTTTGTTTTTGGCCTCTCTCATCCACTTTTAAAGACCTTTATCAATACAGTGGTCTCATGGATAATTCAGGAAAATCTCCATATTTTAAGTCTGTTATTAGCAACCTTATTCAGTCTTTTATCTTAATCCCTCTTTGCTGCGTAACCCTAGGGATTAGGACATGGACATCTTTGGGGGGCATTGTTTTGCCTACCTCACCACAGCTCCTAAATCATTATTCGGTATCCTCTCCCCAGAAGTAAACTCCTTTGGTTATTCCTTCTAGATCATCTTTTTGTGTGTTTATCAAAATATATATGCATCCATATAGACATATAATTTTGGACTTGGGGGGTATTTTTCTGCAACTTGCACTGATTTTATAATATGTCTTAGAAAAGAAATACTTGAATTCATATGTATTGATATATTTTTCATTTTAATTGTTACATATGTTACATAGTGTGAGGGTATCCAGATTTATGGTCCCTCTTTTCTTATTGATAGACATTAGAGTAGTTTCCAATTTATCACAATCTGTGATGAGCAGTCTTGAGCACATCTTCCAGAGCATAAGTGTAATTCTCTAGGTGAGATAATGGAATTATCTGGATGCAAGGTGTGTGCCATTTTAACTCTGAAAAGTGTCCTCCTTAGGGGCTCTCCAATTCATGCTCTAGGTTAGCACTGTATGATATTACTCATTTTATGCATCTTTATTGATACTTAATAGCAAATTTAATTTTTTGCTAGTTTGGTGAGTTATTTTAATATGCATTTCAGTGATTACCATTGGGATTGGATTTTTTTTTTCTTTCACGTGCATTGCTATTTATGTTTTCTGTTCTGTGAACTGCTCATTTTAGGGGGTCTCTTTGGTCTTCTTGATTTAAAAAATAGATTTTTTAAAAAAGATTTTATTTATTTATTTGACAGAGAGAGAGATCACAAGTAGGCAGGGAGGCAGACAGAGAGAGGAGGAAGCAGGCTTTCCATGGAGCAGAGAGCCCAATGTGGGGCTTGATCCCAGGACCCTGGGATCATGACCTAAGCTGAAGGCAGAGGCTTTAACCCACTGAGCCACCCAGGCGCCCCTGGTCTTGATTTAAAGTTCTTTATATACTCAGGATACTAATTCTTAGGCTTTTAAATGTTGTAAATACTTACTTTTAGTTTTTTTACTTTATTTATGCTTTAAAAGTATATAGTCATTTGGGGCATCTAGGTGGCATGTATGGTTAAGCCTCTGACTTTTGGTTTCAGCTCAGGTTGTAATCTCAGGGTCATGAGAGCCAGCTTTGTGCTGGGCTCTGAGCTCAGCACAGAGTCTGCTTAAGACTCTTTCTCCCTCTTCCTTTGCACATCTCCACCCCACCTCAAATAAATAAATAAGTCTTAAATATATGTGTGTGTGTATATAATCATTTTATAACTTTTGGATCTTTTTTCCTGTGAAAGGCAAATATCACCTATCTCATAATCATAAACATATTTACCTATAGATTTCTCTCAAATTTTCATATTTGGAAGACAATTATGAGGTCAGGAATTAACATAATTTGAGGGTACCACTTTTATCACATTTTCTATTCTCTTATTTACAAAACGGTTATTTCAGGATGCTCTGTTGTGTTCTGTTGAGTTGTTCCTGCACCAAGACAATATTATATTAGTTACTTTAAGAATTTGTCTTGAGGGGCTCCTGAGTGGCTCAGTGGGTTAAAGCCTCTGCCTTCAGCTTAGGTCATGATCCCAGGGTCCTGGGATCAAGCCCTACATCTGGCTCTCTGCTTGGCGGGAAGCCTTCTTTCTCCTCTCTCTCTCTCTGCCTGCCTCTCTGACTACTTGTGATCTGTCTGTCAAATAAATAAATAAATAAATAAATAAATAATTTGTCTTGATATCTAGCTTGTGTAAATAAATATCTCCCTTATTTTTATTAAAAATAATTATGGCCTTTGCGACAACATGGGTGGAATTAGAGAGTATTATGCTTAGCGAGATAAGTCAATCAGAGAAAGACAACTATCATATGATCTCCCTGATATGAGGAAGTGGAGATGCAATCTGAGGGGATTGGGGGGTAGGTAAAGAATAAATGAAACAAGGTGGGATTGGAAGGGAGATAAACCATAAGAGACTCTTAATCTCACAAAGCAAACTGAGAGTTGTTGGGGAGAGGGAGGTAGGGGTTATGGACATTGGGGAGGGTATGTGCTATGGTGAGTGCTGTGAAGTGTGTAAACCTGTCAATTCACAGACATGTACGCCTGGGGCTAATAATACATTATATGTTAATTTTAAAAATTAAATAACAAAATAATAATTATGGCTTTTTGTGTTCATTATGCATTAAAAAAAGTTTGTCAAAAACTTGGTGAAAAGTCTTACAATATTTTGTATGACAGCATTGAATTAATAATTTAATCCTGGGAATATTGATGTATTTCTACTAAGGGACCTTCCTACCTCTGAATATGTTGTATTTCCATTTGGCAACTGATTTATATATTTCGGAAAATTATTTTTGTTTTCTCTATTAACATCTTGGATTTCCTGTTAGGTTTCTTCCTAGGTATTTTATCGTTTCTCTGACTATTGTAAGTTTGTCTTTGATTCTCTTGTGTTTCCTGCATTGACCATTGTGTTTTCTGCAGAAATTGACAGTTTTGTCTCTTTCTCTCCAATCTTTATGCCTCTTCTGTTTCTTCACTTATGTATTTATTCATTCCTGCTACAGATCTTATTACATTAGCTGGAGCTTATGTTACAGTGTTGGAGAGTAGAAGGGCTGTGTCATCCTGGCCTTACTCCTGGCTTTAATGGGATGTCTTAAAGTTTCAGTATAAAATGAATGTTTGCTGAAATTTCTGATGGTTACCCTCTATCTACATTAAAATATGATTCAGAGTTTGGATATTGAATTCTATCAACTTTTAATATAGTGTATTACTTCATCAATTCTGTAATGTTAAATTATCCTTGCAATTATAAGGTAAAATCTAGTTGGTTATTGTTTATGATTCTTTCACTGATTGTTATATTCATTTGTTAATGTTTGGTTTTAGAAGTTTGTATCTAACTTCATGAGACTTGTCTTTCCCTGTGGCGTCTTTATCTAGTTTAGTAATAGGATTATTCTTGTCTCAGAAATGAATTGGGGGGCATCTTTTTCTATGATTCAAAATAGTTTGTCTGTGTTTTTTTTTAAGGTTTGATAGAACTCACCCTGTCTGGGCCCAATACCTTTTTGGGGGGATTAGATCAGCAACTTTTATGTTTATTGATCCATTATTCTTTCCTAAACTGAGTCCTTCTCCTGACAATTTTAGTCCTTTTTTTTTTCTTTTAGTTTATAAAATACGTTAGTATCAAGTTGACTATATCAGTATCTGTAATCTTGTCCCCATTTTAATTCTTGATGTTGTTTACTTGTGTACTATCTAAATTTGGTTGGGTTTACTTAAATTTTATCTATTTCATTTTATGTTTTAAATTTTTATTTTATAAAGACTCAATTTTTTATTCTGTTATTTGTTCTCTGTTGTGAAATGCAGGGAGATACAGTAGAGGGAGGAATAGAACTGCTCTGCAGGCTCAGCAAAGTCTTGACCAATCTGCCAGGGAGCTCTGAAGTTAAGAATTGCCCATTAGAGCTGGTCCTCATTGGATCACATGGGTCTTGAGTTACCAGGTGCAGGCTACTCTAGAAAACGTGGCCTTAAACAAATAGGGGTCTTTGCAGGTAAGGTGGACCCTAGAGAAGCTGGCAGCCAGAGGCTGCCTGCTCTCCATACTTTCCTTCTGTCTCTGCATAAAAAAGTCTCTCCTTATAGGGGGATCTGGTGATGAATCTCTGTGTTTAATATTTGGTTTATCTGGTTTATTTTGTATGTGTGTTTATTAAATCAAAAGTTTATGCCATTAACTCTCACTTCTTCTTATTTAATAATAAATACATTTTAGGGGTGCCTGGGTGGCTCAGTTGGTTAAGTGTCTGCTTTTGTCTCAGGTCATGATCCCAGTGTCCTGAGATGGAGTACCATGTCAGGCTTTCTGCTCAGCAAGGAGCCTGCTTCTCCCTCTGCCTGCCACTCTGCCTGCTTGTGATTTCTCTCTGTCAAATAAATAAAATCTTTATAAATAAATAAATTTGGTTGTTTATTTATTTATTTATTTTTGCTTAGAAATATCCCTCTAAGTATTACTTTGGCAACATCCCACAGGTTTCAATATGTAATGATGTAATTATTGCTCATTCTATATAGTTCATAATTTTCATTTAAAATTTCCTCTTTAACCAAAAATTATTTAGTGTTATGCTTTAAATTTCTAAATTATAGATATGAAAAATTCATTATTATGGAAATTTTCAGATTTTTGGCTTGTTAATACTATATAAGTTTGTAATATAACCTGGGTACTAATGGATATGTATTGCTTTTTATTGTCTATATCCTTATAGGAATAGTAGATTATTTTTTATCAAAACACTTTATATTAATAAATATATTTTAATAATTTAAATACTTTCAGTTATAATAATTAAAAGTAGTTTGTCATTGTGCATGATGTTTGCTTGAAAATGAATAAATAATGGTGTCATAGTGGCCAAATCCACTTGATTGTAAAGTGCAATGTGCATAATTACATAAAATTTTAGTACAGTTTTCCTAGAATAATGATTTGTAAATTGTAGTTTTTCATTGCTATTGTTGACTTTATTTTTTTATTTTTTGGTCTTTTAAGTCTTCAACTGATAATTCCCTTCAACTGTGAATTACAATCACATTGAGAGGGCTATGGGTGAATAAATAAGTGGATAGAAAAACCATGACTTTTTTCTTTAAATTAAGGTATGTAAAGTCCAGAATGTTATTTGTGCAGAACAGTTTTACTCCTGCCTAGTTATCTCTCCTTCACTAAACACTTACCAAACAGCATAACAGTGTTGAAAGATTAAAAGGTAAAGAGATATGTGAGACTGGCTCCATATTTTTTGAGATTGTTTAATCAGTTTTTTCTGCCCCAGATTTTATTTTGTATAATATAGTTCCTATTATTTGTCTCCTTTCCTGCATTATGGTACTAGGATTATCCAACTGTACCCAAAAGAATGATTAGTTCTAGTTTCCTCTTTTTTTTTTCCCTCTGAGAAATGCCTTGTTACATTTTGAGGATAAGCTATTCTTATGGCTATTAACAGTCAGTGTAAAACTAGTAAAACTCTATCAAATATCAGTACTCAATTAACACTGAAGTTTCAGCAAACTCTTTTTGCCTCCATATCCTACTTTATATGCAGGCCTAGAATTATGATTCATTCCTTAACACCACATCTACAATTGAAAACCAGTAAAAGGCAAAGATGGGAGACAGAAATGATCAATTTGAATGTGAAAATAAATATTTTTACCTATAGGAAACCATCCTATTTCTTGCTTGAGGGAATTGAATACACTGTAGCATAATGTAATCTTTAAAAGCATAATGGCTATCAGTCCTTTGTCTGTAGTGTCATTTGCAAATATCTTCTCCATTCTGTGGGTTGACTCTTTGTTTTGTTGACTGTTTCCTTTGCTGTGCAGAAGCTTTTGATCTTGATGAAATCCCAAGATCTATAAAGAACTCCTCAAACTCAACACACACAAAACAGATAATCATATCAAAAAATGGACAAAAGACATGAACAGACACTTCTCCAAAGAAGACATACAAATAGCTAACAGACACATGAAAAAATGTTCATCATCATTAGTCATATTAGGGAGATTCAAATCAAAACCATGTTGAGGTTGAGATACCACTTTATACCAGTTAGAATGGCCAAAATTAACAAGACAGTAAACAACATGTGTTGGAGAGGATGTGGAGAAAGGGGAACCCTCTTATACTCTTGGTGGGAATGCAAGTTGGTGCAACCACCTTGGAAAACAGTGTGGAAATTCCTTAAATTAAAAATAGAGCTTTCCTTTGACCCTGCAATTGGACTGCTGGGTATTTGCCCCAAAGATACAGATGAAGTGAAAAGTAGGGCCATCTGTACCCCAATGTTCATAGCAGCAATGGCCACAATCACTAAACTATGGAAAGAGCCAAAATGCCCTTCAATGGACAAATGGATAAAGAATATATGGTCTATATATACAATGGAATCTTGTGCCTCCATCAGAAAGGATGAATACCCAACTTTTGCATCAATATGGACGGGACTGGAGGAGATTCTGCTGAGTGAAATAAGTCAAGTACAGAGAGTCAATTACCATATGGTTTCACTTAACTTATGGAGCATAAGGAATAACACAGAGGACATTGGGTGAAGGGAAGGAGAAGTGAGTTGGGGGAAATTGGAGGGGGAGATGAACCATGAGAGACTCTGGACTCTGAGAAAAAAACTGAGGGTTTTGGAGGGGAGGGGGATGGGGGCTTGGGAGGGGCCTCGTGGTGGGTATTAAGGAGGGCATATATTGCATGGAGCACTTTGGTGTGATGCATAAACAATGAATCTTGGAACACTGAAAAAAATAAAATTAAATTTATAAAAAAGAATGGAAAAAATAAATAAATAAAAACATAATGGCACAGAGACAACTGTGAAAAGGTGCTCAAATTCTGACATCGACAAATTGTCCAAGAGCATATGGACGATAACTGGGGCTGACACACTTTCCAATTCCACTGACATTTGGGTACTTTAAAAATCAAACTGCTCAAATAATTTTAATGCTAGTACTTGTGCAAGAATTTCAAAGCCGGTTTAAAAAAAGAATTCTTAAAACACAATATTGCATTGTGTCATTATATATTTACCAAGATAGAGCTTAATATAAATCTAACTGTATAAATATCACTATTCTAAGAGAGAACATAAATATTGATTTAGTAAGAAAAATAACAGCTATATTTCCTCTTACACTAAGAAAAGCAGTAAAAAAAAAAAACCTTCCAGAAATTTCCATAACTACACCTATAGATTTATCTGCAAACATCACTATCTTTTTCAAAAATTAAAAAAATTTTAGGTATACTTGACATACAATATTATATTAATTTTAAGTGTACAACATAGTGAATCAACAATTATATAGATTATAAAATGCTTAACATGGTAAGTGTTGGTAGTATCTGTCACCATACAAAGTAATAAAATATTGACTATATTTTCTATGCTGTACTTTCATCCTTATGACTTATTTATTTTATAACTTTTTTCTTGACGAGTCTGGTTAAAGGTTTATCAGTTTTGTTTATCTCTTCAAAGAACAGGTTCTTGTTTTAATTGATACCCCTATTGTTTTTTAGTCTCTGTTTCATTGATTTATGCTCTGATCATTATAGTTCCTTCCTTCCAATAGCATCAGGCTTTGTTTGTTCTTTTTAGGTTTTTATGTATAAGGCCAGATTATTTGAGATTTGTTTCATGAGGTAGGTCTGAATTGCAATAAATTTCCTTTTCAGAACTGTTCTTGTGTGGCGCCTGGGTGGCTCAGTGGGTTAAAGCCTCTGCCTTCGGCTCAGGTCATGGTCCTGGGGTCCTGGGATAGAGCCCCACATGGGGCTCTCTGCTCAGCAGGGAGCCTGCTTCCCTTCCTCTCTCTCTGCCTGCCTTTCTGCCTGCTTGTGATCTTTGTCTGCCAAATAAATAAAATCTTAAAAAAAAAAAAAATGAACTGTTCTTGCCGTTTCCCAAAGACTTTGAACTGTTTCATTTTCATATTCATTTGTCCCAAGGTTTTTTTTAATTTCATTTTTTACTTCTTTGTTGACTCATTGGTTGTATGTGTGGGGTTGTTAGGCTGATATGATGTGTGTGTGTGTGTGTGTGTGTGTGTGTGTTTCTACCTTATCAGCCTACGTATGTATATGATATACATTTGTGTGTGTGTTTGTGTGTGTGTGTGTGTCTGTGTGTGTGTGTTTGTGTGTGTGTGTGAGAGAGAGAGAGAGAGCGAGCCTGACATACATTTATTCGACTTTCCCGCATAAGACACCTCATACTGAGTATAACATTTCACTAGTTCAGGAAGATCTTTACATCCTCAGAAAATTAATTGCTATTAATGACTACCTGCAATAGGCCCAGCTCCCTCTGAGTGTCAGAGCGTTGAGAAATACTCATTAACAGAAAGCAGGCATGGGGTGATTGCGGGGGTGGGGAAAGAACTCAAGAGTTGATGGCATGCTCTTCTTCCATAAAGACTGCAGTCAGCTTCTTTCTGTTTCTGCTGATCCTCCAACATTGATCATTTCAACAATTCTCCATTTAAATGAAAAACATTCCTACTGCATTGACCCTAATACAGTCTAATCTCCTTACTTGTGTAGTAATGTTCAATAAAGTTGCCACAAACACTAAATTAGTTAATATTGAACTATTCCTCCTATGGGAAATACAGGGTTAAGTTTCTGTGAGCCTTTGGTCACAGCATTTTTGTCAGCTGAAATGCCATTTGCTTTATATAGGTTAATTTGCCAAATCCTTTTAAAACAAATCAGTCTCATAGGCATTGCCAACCTGCTCTTCCACGTAACTCTTTTTTGGTATAACACCTAGCAGGTATTTGAAAAATTCTTTTGCAGCTTTCTCATCTGCAGAACCTGCTTTCCTGGAACTTTAAAAAATTTCACTCTATTGCCTTTAAAAAAAAAAGATTTTATTTATTTATTTGACGGAGAGAGACACAGCAAGAGAGGGAACACAAGCAGGGGGAGTGGGAAAGGCAGAAGCAGGCTTCCTGCTGAGCAGAGAGTGTGGTGTGGGGCTTGATCCCAGGACCCTGGGATCATGACCTGAGCAGAAGGCAGATGCTTAACGACTGAGCCACCCAGGTGCCTCCACTCTATTGCCTTTTGAAGTATTTAAGCAGGAAGCACTAGCTAAGAAGGGTTTAATATTTTCTTCACCCTGGGTAACATGACCATGTTGTATTTGCTCTACCATGTTTTCCATAGGTTCATCGTACACTATAGGTGTTATGCAAGCACTTCCAGAGGGCCTCAGGTATAGATCAGCAAATTTCCCATTTTTTCCCCAAGAAGTACTATTTTGTTGATTCATTAATGTTGAATTCTTGGCCAACAGCACTATAAGTCACTCCTGAAGGAAGCTTATCAAATAATGTAAAGCACATCATAGCCTTTTGCACTTAGGAACATTAGATTGCACTTCAGCACTATGTTTGGGGGCAATTTTAAACAGCAACATCACCAACAGAAAGCAAAATAATGTGAAAAAGGCTACACTAAATAGACCACAAGAAAGAAAGTTGTTTGCAGTAAGAAAGCTGAAATAGGTAGTCATCCTACCTCAGTTGGGAATGTATGTGTTAGTGAACTCAATTTATTTTTCATTCTGTGCCTGTTCATGAATGACCATGAGAGAATTGTGAGCATTGATTTTCAGGTTACAAATAAACTTTAATGAGTAGGTGAATTTGAAAATATGGAATCTGTGAATACTGAGGATCAACTGTAGTTGGGCAGATGATGGCAGGGAAATAGTCTGTATTCTTTCCATGCCAATGTGGTTATTGAATAGATCTCTTCACCACAGACTGCTATCATTCTTTGTATACAAGTACCTTAGAAGATTGTTATACAAGGTCAACTAAGGTCAAATTTTCAATATCACTTAGTATAAGTTAAGGAGAGGGCTTGACTGGGAAACTTAAAGATCTGAGGTCCAATGTGAAACGGCATACAGACCCACATCCAGGTAATCAAGCTGGTTGGGGGCAAAATGTAAGAGGGTACATTCCAGAGTAGGGACCCTTCCTATAGGAAAGTAGGGGCCTTTCCTATAGGAAAGACATGAGAGCATACTTGTCAGTGGGGGGAATAGGATGGCAGGAGGAACAGACTATGTGGGTGGCAGACAGTCTTAATTTAGATATCAGCTATTTTCAGGAGACTTCAGTGAAATCTAGCTGCTCATCAGCTGGAGAGCATAGACTCTATGGGAAATTTCAGACTTCTTGGGTGAAGAGAGTCACAAGTCCAAGAGCTGAATTCAGGTGCAGCCATTCCCATTGGGAGAAGGCAGGAATCCAAGATGCTCACTAAAGGGTCTGGACAATGGAGAGTGAGCTTCCACATCACTCTACATCAAATCTTCTCATAACACCATGGTGGTAGTTGATTTATTGTTTGTGTTAAACTGATTTCCAGATTGGAAAACATTCAATCATTATGCTTGAATGTAATTTTCTATTACATTGCGTTCCCCCCCACCCCCAGAGACCAGGATTAATTGATCTCAAGCAACCTGACCATAGAATGTCACTTTATATTGAGTATTCTGTATTCAGAACTATTATAGAGACAGTGAAACAAATCTAGTCTGTGCTATTTAAGGTAGCAATATAAATTATTTAATACATATACTTCCTTAAAAATTAAAGTGCATATTAATTAATCTATTTCTGGAACCTGGACTGGGTCCTGGCAGAAGAACCAAGCAACACTTGGAGACCTTAGAGGATTGGAGGTTTATTTAACAGTGGTGGGCTCAGAGGACCTCCTGAGGCCTGAGCCCCTTAGCACAGAGGGTATTTTATACACTTTCACCTACTTATCTGTGGTACTATTGTGCCTGTGGCAGATAGGCAAAAGGGAAAACCTGGAATGATCCTGGACCCAGGACTAAGATTCCCGTTTGATTGGTCAGCCACCTTAGAACACAGATTTTCCTTATAATTTCTATCTCCCCTCCAAAAAAAGCCACTTATCTATTCAACTTGGAAAATCAGCTAAAGAAGTCCCCACCTAAAATAAAGTCTTACTTATTTAATTTTATTATATCACCTTTAGCTTTAAAGGTTTTAAATCTTCAATATTTAAGTTTCCCATATTAAGGACTTTCCAATTTATAGTTTTAAATCTATTTATTTCTTTATTTGACAGAGAGAGAGAGAGAGAGAGAGAATACAAGCAGGTGGAGGAGCAAGCAGAGGGAGAGGGAGAAGCAGGCTCCCCATGGAGCAGGGAACCCGATGCAGGGCTTGATCCTAGGACCCTAGGATCATGATCTGAGCCAAAGTCAGCCACTTAACCAACTGAGCCACCTAGGTACCCTTGTAGTTGTAAATCTCTTAAAACTCTTGTTTTATTAGAGATGGTGAGAGGGCTGGCCAGGACTCCTTCTTACGTATTTGTTTTAGTTTTTATTTATGACACTATAAATAAAGGGCTGATTTCCAAGATCTACAAAGATCTTCTCAAACACCAAAATATATATATATAAAATCAAGTCAAAAAATGGGCAGAAGATATGAACAGACACTTCTCCAAAATAGACATATAAATGGCTAACAGACACATAAAAAAATGTACATCATCAATAGCCATCAGGGAAATTTAACTCAAAATCACATTGAGATACCACCTTACATAAGTTAGAATGGCTGAAATTGATAAGGCAAGAAAAAAACAAATGGTGGAGAGGTTGTGGAGAAATGGGAACCCTCTTACACTCTTGGTGGGAATGCAAGTTGGTGCCGCCACTTTGGAAAACAGTGTGGAGGTTCCTCAAAAAGTTAAAAACAGAAATACCCTATGATCTGGCAATTGCACTACTGGGCATTTACCCCAAAGATACAGATGTAGTGAAAAGAAGGGTTACATACACCCCAATGTTCATAGCAGCAATGTCCATGATAGCTAAACTGTGGAAAGAGTAGAGATGTCCTTCAACAGATAAATGGATAAAGAATATGTGGTCCATATATACAATGGAATATTACTCACCCATCAGATAGGATGAATACCCAACTTTTGCATCAACATGGATAGAAGTGGGAGGAGATTATTCTGAGTGAAATAAGTCAAGCAGAGATAGTCAATTATCATATGATTTCACTTATTTATGGAACATAAGGAATAACATGGAAGACATTAGGAGAAGGAAGGGAAAAATGAAACGGGGTGGGGGGAAACCAGAGGGAGAGATGAACCATGAGACACTATGGACTCTGGGAATCAAGCTGAGGGTTTTAGAGAGGAGTGGGTAAGGGGATGGGTGAGTCCAGTGATGGGTATTAAGGAGGGCACAGACTGCATGGAGCACTAGGTGTTATACACAAACAATGAATCATGGAACATTACATCAAAAAATAGTGATGCACCACACGGTAACTAAAGTAACATTAACAACAACAAAAAAGAGCTCTTACAACTCAATAATAAAAAAATGGGCAAAAAGTGAAAAAATAAAGTTTTTATTTAAATTCCATTTAGTTAACATACAGTGTAATATTAGTTTTAGGGGTACAATATAGTGATTCAGTACTTCCATACAGCACCCAGTTCTCATCACAACAAGTGTAGTTCTTATTCCCCATCATCTATTTCACCCATTCTCCCCTCTGGTAACCACCTCCCCTCTGGCAACCTCCCGTAACCACCAGTTTGTTCTCAGTAGTTAAGAGTCCATTTTTTTGTTTACCTCTCTTTTTTCCCCTCTCCTTTGCCCATTTGTTTTGTTTCTTAAATTCCACATATGAAGTCATATGTTTTTTGTCTTTCTCTTATTTCACTTAGCATTATGCTCTCTAGCTCCATCTATGTTATTACAAATTACAAGTTATGGCTGAGTAATATCTCATTATATATATATTTTATTTATATGTAAATATATTTATTATATAACTATATGTCATCCTGTATATTAATAAATAAATTCATATAAATAAATATAAATACATACTACTTCTCCTTTATCCATTCATCAATAGATGGACATTTGGGCTGTTTTCATAATTTGGCTATTGTAGATAATGCTGCTATAAACATCAGGGTGCATGTATCCCTTTGAATTAGTATATTTATATTATTGGGATAAATACCCAGTAGTGATTGCTGGATCATAAGGTGGTTCTATTTTTTAACTTTTTGAGGAACCTCCATATTGTTTTCAATAGCGGCTGCACGAGTTAGCATTTGCACAAATGGTGCAAGAGTGTTGCCTTTTCTCCACATTCTGACCAGTACCTGTTTTTTCTTGTGCTGTTGATTTTAGCTATTCTGACAGGTGTGAAGTGATATGTCATTGTAGTTTTAATTTACATTTCTGTGATGGTAAGTGATATTGAGCATCTTTTCATGTGTCTATTGGCCATGTGTATATCTTCTTTGAAAAAATGTATATTCATGTCTTCTACCCAACTTTTCATTGTATCATTTGCTTTTTTGGGTGTTGAGAGTATTTTTGTTTTGCTTTGTTTTAAGTAGGCTGCACGCCAAGAGCAGAGCTCGGTGTGTGCCTTGAATTCACTATTCTGAGATCAAGACCTGAGCTTATATCAAAAGTCAGATGCTTAACCCACTGAGGCATTCAGGTGCCCATTGCGTGTTGAGTTTTTAAGTTCTTTATGTATTTTGGATACTAACACTTTATTAGATATATCATTTCCAAAGATCTCCCATTCCATAGGTTGCCATTTAGTTTTGTTGATTGTTTCCTTCACTTTGGGAATTTTTTTTTTTTTTTAATGTAGTCCTAATAGTTTATTTTTGCTTTTGTTTCCCTTGCCTGCAGAGATGTATCTAGTGAGAAGTTACTATGCAAAAGTGAACAAGTTCCTCCCGGTGTTCTCTTCTAGGATTTTGATGGGTTCCTGCCTCACATTTAGGTCTTGGTCTGTAGTTCTCTTTTTCTGGAGTGTCTTTATTAGGTTTTGGTGTCAGGATAAAGCTGGCCTCATAGAATGAATTTGGAAGTTTTCCTTCTTTTTCTATTTTTTTGAATAGTTTAAGAAGAGTAGGTATTAACTCTTCTTTAAATGTTTGGTAGAATTCACTTTTGAAGCCATCTGGTCCTGGAGTTTTGCTTGTTGGAAGTTTTCTGATTCAATTTCTTGCTGATTATTTGTGTGTTTAGATTTTTTATTTCTTCCTGTTTCAGTTTTGGGAATTTATGTTCCCAGAAATTTATCCATTTCTTCTAGGCTGTCCAATTGGTTAGCATATTGTTTTTTATATATTCTTTTATAATCGTTTGTATTTCTGTGTTGTTAGTTTTGATTTCTCCACTGTCATTTGTGATTTTACTTATTAGGTCTGTTCTCTTTTTTTAATAAGTCTGACTAGAGGATGATCAATATTTTTTTTTTCAAAAAACTGACTTCTGTCTTCATTGATATGTTCTGTTGTTTTTTAAGTTTCCTTGTCATTGATTTCTGCTCTAATCTATTATTTCCTTCCTTCTACTGACTTTGGGCTTTGTTGTTTTTTGTTCGTTTGTTTGTTTTGTTTGTTTGTTTTGGTTTTTTTTAAAGCTCCTTTAGGTAAGGTTAAGTTATTTATTTGAGATTTTTCTAGTTCCTTGAGGGAGACATGTATTGCTATATACTTCCCTCTTACGACTGCTTTTGCTGCATCCTTAAGTTTTTGGACTGTCATGTTTTCATTTTTATTTGTTTCCATGTATTTTTTAAGTTTCTTCTTCAATTTCCTGGTTAACCCATTCATTGCTTAGTACCATGTTATTTAACCTCTGCGTTTTTGTGGTCTTTTCAGATTTTTTCTTGTGGTTGACTTCTAGTTTCATAGCATTGTGGTCAGAAAAGTTTTACGGTATGAGTTCAATCTTTTTTAATTTTTTGAAGCCTGTAATAGGGTCTAATATGTGATCTCTTCTGGAGAATGTTCCATATGCACTTGAAACAAATGTGTAGTCTGCTGTTTTAGGATGGAATGTTTCTAATAATCTGTTAAATCCATCTGATCCAATGTGTCATTCCAAGCCATTGTTTCCTTGTTGATTTTCTGTTTAGATGATCTGTCCATTGTTGTAAGGGGGGGTGTTAAAGTCCCCTACTATTACCATATAAGTATTGATTAGTTCCTTTGTTTGTTATTGTTTTATGTATTTGGGAGCTCCCATGTTGGGTGTGTAAATACTTACAATTATTATATCTTCTTGTTAGATTGTCCCCTTTAATCTTATGGAGCATCCCTCTTTGTCTCTTCTAACAATCTTTGTTTTAAATCTAGTTTGTCTGATTTAAGTATTTCTAAGTTGGCTTTCTGTTGACATCCATTTAAATGATAAATGTTTCTCCATCCCCTCTTTCAATCTGTAGGTATATTTAGGTCTGAAATGAGTCTCTTGTAGGCAGGACATAGATGAGTCTCTCGTTTATTTTTTAATCCACTCTGATACCCTGTGTCTTTTTATTGGAGCATTTAGTCCATGTACATTCAAAGTAATTAGTGATAGATAAATATTTATTGCCATTTTATTACTTGTTTTGTGGTTGTTCCTGGAGATTTTCTCTGGTCCTTTTTTGTCTTTCTCCCTTTCATGTTTTGCTGATATTCTTTAGCATTTCTTTCTCTTTATTCTTTGCATGTTTACTAGTGATTTTTGATATGTGATTACCATTAGGTTTGTATATAATCTCTTATGCACATAGCAATCTATATGAAGTTGATGGTCATTTAACTTTGAAACTATTCTTTTCTCCTGTCCTCCCCACATTTTAGGCATATGTTATTATATTTTATTTGTATTTTTTTGTGAGTTCCTTGAATAATTTTTTACAGAAATATTCATTTTTACTACTTTTGTGTTTCCTAACTTTATACTCTCACTTTTGTTCTGTCCTTTGTACTCAAAGAGTCCCCTTTAATATATCTTGCATGGTTCTTTTCATGGATGCCTTTAGTTTTTGCTTGTCTGGGATACTCTACCTGTCCTTGTATTTTGTATGATGGCTTTGCTGAATAGAATATTCTAGTTCACAGACTTTTCCCATTCAGCACCTTAAGTATATCATGTCACTCCCTTCTGGTTTGCCAAGTTTCTGTTAAAAAATCTCCTGTTACTCTTCTGGGTTTTCTCCTGTAAATTAATGACTTCTTTTGTTTTGCTACTTTTAAGAATTTTTTTTATCACTGTATCTTGCAAATTTACTTATAATGTCTAGATAGGTGTTCTCTGTGTCTCCTGGATCTGGATGTCTGTTTCCTTTCCCAAATTAGGGAACTTTTCAGCTATTATTTCTTCAAATAAAACTTCTATCCCTTTTTCTCCTCTGTCTTCTTCTGGGACTCCTATAATATGAATTTTACTACATTTGATGGAATCACTAAGTTCTCCAAGTCTATTCTCATTTTGCATATGTCTTCTTTCTCTCTTTTGTTCTGCTTATTTCTTTCCATTACTTTGTCCTGTAGATCATTAATTTGTTCCTCTGCTTCTTCCAGCCTGCTGTTTATTACATCAAGCTTATTGCTAATCTTATTTTTTATACTCTTCATCTCTGATTGATTTTTTGATTTTTTAATTTTTTAAGAAATATTTTATTTGTTTATTTTATAGAGAGAAAGAGAAAGCTTGTGAGTCAGGGGAGATGCAGAGAGAGAGGGTGAGGATCTCAATTTGATCAATTCTTTTTTAATTCTTATCTCTGTGATTAGGTTCTCACTGATGTCTTCCATTATTTCCTTGAGTCTAGTGGGTATCCTTATAATTGTTTCTTTAAACTTTCCATCAGCCATGTTATTTATATCTATTTCACCTAGATCTCTGGTCATAGCCTTATCTTGTTCTTTCATTTGGGATAAATTCCTCTATCTTTTCATTTTGTTTAAGTCTCTGCATGCTTCTATTTTAGATAAGCCAGTTATGTCTCCTACTCCTGAAAGTAATGCCACTACAAAGAAGAGGTCATGTAGTATGCAAGGCCTGGTACTTAAGGGACGGTCTTCAGTGCATGCTACATGCACTTTGCTGTTGGGTTCTGGGTGCTTTATCCTTCAGGTAAGTCATCTGTAGCGGTTTTCATTGCCTGCTGTGGGCATTGTTGGTTCCTGGCCTAAATGGGGGTGAGTTTTAACTAGGTGTGCTCTGGTTTGCTTGTGAAATGAGACCTGTAACCACCTCCCCTGGAACTGAGGCCCTGAAAAACTCTCTGGTTAGGAGATGTGGTGTGGGCAGGGGTTTGTATTGGTCTTCTGGGGAAGAGGCCTACCACACTGGGACTGAGGTGAGTATAATGAAGAAGGGAAATTCTACCAAAACACAGGGGGGATGGAGCTTAAGGAAAGCAAGTTAGGTAGCCAGTTTCCATGCTGTGCTGCTTCCCACAGGTGGTTCTGTGTTTATGCTGAGGGGTAGGGCAGGGAACACTGCTTCTCAGGGACATGCTCTGAGAAGAGCAAATAATCTTTCCATTATGTGCCCTAGGTGCGCTTTAGATTTCTGTTTCCATGCTACCTGCCATGGGTTGTTTGCCTGCCTTCTCTCCAAAAGCAGTGTAGTGCCTTCTGGGCTCTATCCCAGCCAAGCCTTCTGACCCTTTAAACTCTAGGCTTTAAGCCCAGCTGGTTGCAAGAACTCAAGAAATCAGTCACTCTTGTTTTCTAAGCCAATGGCTATGGGGAGACATTCTCCTTGTGTGTTCCCCTCTGTGCTTCTCTCTTTCTTGCCCTTTTCCATGACAACGGCTCCCTCCCTTCCACAGTAGCCAAAATCAATTTCTCCCCTACACTACATCTCCATGCTACCTATTGTCTTCTACTATTCTCTCCGAGATGGAGTCAGAGGGAGAGCTGCAGAATTATATCAGGGTCTTCATTGCTCCTCTCCACCACTCCTCTGCTTTAATCTTGTACCACCCTTGCTTAGGCTCTTGTCTGAATTCAATGCATGAAATAAGTTAGAATCAGACAGAGTTTCTACCATTTAACAGATACAAATCTCAGTCTAAAAGACAATGTTGTACAAGAATATTAACTTTATTTTTTTATAAGAATTTAATGTTCTAATTTGAGACTTAATTTAATGGAAAGGTAGAACCATAATTTCACTTAGTGTGGTGTTCCTTCTCACTAACTTGTGCCTTTAGTATGAGTTCCAGGAGACTTTCATAGAGCCAAATCGTTGGGAGACCACATCTAGGTCTTTTTAGTGTCAGGTGCCCACATTGGCATTTGGTGGGATGAACTTTGGCCTTGGTGTTAATTTCTGGGTCCTTCCTTATTCCTTTCCAAGTAGCTGGTTCTCTGGGCCATTTCTGTACTGCTCTTGGGAATATAGGGAACAGTCTGTGCTCCTGAGCCCTCTAGTGTCACAAAGATCTCTAGGACACCATCTGAAGATGTTAATTTTTCCCTTTTGTCCTCTGATTCCAAGATTTTGAAGTTCAGAAGCCAGATATAAGACCTCTTTTCAAGACAATGAATGCTATTGCTGCCGAATTGAGGGTGTGGGTGAAGAATCAAGGAATATGAATAGTACAGGGAGGAAGATTAGTTAATTTAAAGTCTTAGCCACCTCAGCTTTTACATTTCCTTTAGTTTATTTTTCAGTTTATTTTTTAGTTTATTTCTAGTTTATTTTTCCACACTTCATCTTCTTTCGGCCCTTAATAATATATATCGCCTAAAGCAATTTTCCTCTTCATTGCCAAGGACATCATCTGAAGTTGACCGTGTAGGACTAAGGAGTAGGAATCGAATCTACTGGGTTATTCAGCATATTATGGAAGTAGTTTCGGATTCAATCAGTCACTTAAAACTAATGTACATATATGTCTTTCTGGGCTATGTTTTAAAAGGCTGTAAAAGTGTATGATGAAACTCACCCTCTAATCATTAGATTTGAGGTGTGGTTAGAACAGAAACATAGGTGACTTCTTTTAGTTCAGTTGCTAAGTTATAATATTGCATTTCTTTATCTGAAGTCTAAGCCACATTGGGAAAACTAGATAAATGCCAGTACTTTTTCTTCTTTTTTATGATTTTCACATGTTTTGTGTTCCATCACTAAACTTAATATTTACTAATAACTTCTTTTTTCTCCTATATTGCTTTTGTCTTTAAATATTTCTATAAATATATCTTACAGAAATATTTGACCAGTTTCAAACAGTAGTATTATAGTTTAAAATCTGGATTGAAGCAGTTATCTAAAACCTCCCAAAAAACAAGAGCCCAGGACCTGATGGATTCCCTGGGGAATTCTAACAAACTTTCAAAGAAGAAATAATACCTATTCTCCTGAAGCTGTTTCAAAAAATTGAAGCAGATGGAAAACTTCCAGACTTTCTATGAAGCCAGCATTACCTTGACCCCAAACCAGGCAAAGACCCCACCAAAAAGAAGAATTTCAAACCAATATCCCTGATGAATATGGATGCTAAGATTATCAACAAGATCCTAGCTAATAGGATCCAACAGTACATTAAAAAGATTATCCACCATGACCAGGTGAGATTTATCCATGGGATGCAAGAGTGGTTCAACATTCACAAATCAATGTGATAGAACAAATGAATAAGAGAAGAGAGAAGAACCACATGGTCCTCTCAATTGATTCGGAAAAAGCATTTGACAAGAAACAGCATCCTTTCCTGATTAAAATGCTTCAAAGTATAAGATCTGGTTTCCTAAAGGAAGAATTTAAGTAAAAGGGGAACTAAGTAAGATGTCAGCCTTTTTATTAGACCATCATGATCATGGTTCCTTTATCTGAGTAGAATGTCTGTGTCTGAAATAAATCTGAGTTTCCATCAGAATATAACTGCAATATGTAATGACTTGGAATGTAAATCTTAAGTACTGATTTGTTGGGTCAAAAGTTGTTTCAATTTGATATACAGATTGACTCATAAAATTACTCATGACTGTCATGTCATGCCAGAAAGCAGGAGTGTTGTTGAGCTTGGATTTGATATTCTGGCCTATGGTCATAGAAGAAATGAAATTTTTTTCTAATGCATAATTTATACTAATGACATTGCACACAGGAATTCCTACATTACCTAGCAGCTCTAATTCTTCATTTGGTACCTAAGCAAAGCATGTTAGAAGGCAAATTATAGTATTCTTGTCAGATGGATAAGTTTATAAAATAGACCATTTGTTCATAGAGTTGTGCATAACTTCATCTTTTATGCACAACTTAAAAAACCATTATGTTGATATAATAGGACACATAAGCCCTCCTGTAGCTAATAGTACCGCTCCTCAGCACTAAGACAACCTACCAGGATCTGAGTGTCAGAAAATACTGGAAATGGAAAACACCTTAGACATCACTTAGTAGAACATCCTTGTATTACAAGCATAGAAATTAAGGTTTAAATCAGCTTAATGGAGGACAAATGGTGATTAAACCTGGTTGAGCCAGGCTGAGGTTCTCTGGCTTTCTGACTCATTCTCTGATTACTGTGGAATACTCATTTTCTCATTGTTAAGGAATTGGGACAGATCTATCTCACTTAACCATTTCAACCACAAAATGTACAGAGTGAGGAGCTACAAAATTGTTTTACCTTTAATTTTACTTAAAGTTTTCCTTAGGTTAGGTTTTATTTTGTGTGTTTCTTTTGAAAGCAATACATTTACTTTTTATTTATTTATTATTTATTTCCATTTGCCAGTATATAATACATCATTATTTTTGATGTAGTGTTCAGCAACTCATTAGTTGCATATAATACCCAGGGCTCATCACAACACATGCTCTCGTTTTTTTTGTTTTTTTTTTTTTTTTTAAATAAATGGGTTTTAATGAATTTGAATGACTGAAGGCTCCTTTTGCTGTTGGTTTAAACATTCAGGCATCAGCATCTCTAATTCTTTTTTTTTTTCTTTTTTTCGACACCTCTATTTGTGCTGCATAGTTCAAGTGACAAAGAAATTATTACAAGCAATGAGCCAGACACTGTGCTAGATGCTTGGGGTACAAAAGTGAAGACACACACAGCCCCAACCTTTTCTAACAGTCTAGCAAAACAATAAAAATAGCTCATGGTGACCCATGCTTACATAGTACTTATGAGTGACAGAGTATTTTTTTTTTATTTCTTTTCAGCATAACAGTATTCATTTTTTTTGCACCATACCCAGTGCTCCATGCAATCCGTGCCCTCCCTAATACCCACAACATGGTTCCCCAAACCTCCCACCCCCCGCCCCTTCAAAATCCTCAGGTTGTTTTTCAGAGTCCATAGTCTCTCATGATTTATCTCCCCTTCCAATTTCCCTCAACTCCCTTCTCCTCTCTATCTCCCCGTGTCCTCCATGTTATTTGTTATGCTCCACAAATAAGTGAAACCATATGATAATTGACTCTCTCTGCTTGACTTATTTCACTCAACATAATCTCTCCCAGTCCTGTCCATGTTGCTACAAAAGTTGGGTATTCATCCTTTCTGATGGAGGGATAATACTCCATAATGTATATGGACCACATGTTCCTTATCCATTCGTCCATTGAAGGGCATCTTGGTTCTTTCCACAGTTTGGCGACTGTGGCCATTGCTGCTATAAACATTGGAGTACAGATGGCCCTTCTTTTCACTACATCTGTATCTTTGGGGTAAATACCCAGGAGTGCAATGGCAGGATCATAGGGAAGCTCTATTTTTAATTTGAGGAATCTCCACACTGTCCTCCAAAGAGGCTATACCAACTTGCATTCCCACCAACAGTGTAAGAGGGTTCCCCTTTCTCCACATCCCCTCCAACACATGTTGTTTCCTGTCTTGCTAATTTTGGCCATTCTAACTGGTGTAAGGTGCTATCTCAATATGGTTTTAATTTGAATCTCCCTGATGGCTAGTGATGATGAACATTTTTTCATGTGTCTGATAGCCATTTGTCTGTCTTCATTGGAGAAGTGTCTGTTTATCTTCTCCCCATTTCTTGATATGATTATCTGTCTTGTGTGTGTTGAGTTTGAGAAGTTCTTTATAGATCCTGCATATTAACCTTTTGTTTGTACTGTCATTTGCAAATATCTTCTCATATTCCATGGGTTGTCTCTTTGTTTTGTTGACTGTTTTCTTTGCTGCGCAGAAGCTTTTGATTTTGATGAAGTCCCAAAAGTTCATTTTCGCTTTTGTTTCCTTTGCCTTTGGAGACATATCTTGAAAGAAGTTGCTGTGGCTGATATCGAAGAGGTTACTGTCCATGTTCTCCTCTAGGTTTCTGATGGATTCCTGTCTCACGTTGAGGTCTTTTATCCATTTTGAATTTATCTTTGTGCATAATGTAAGAGAATGGTCGAGTTTCATTCTTCTACATATAGCTGTACAGTTTTCCCAGCACCATTTATTGAAGAGACTGTCTTTTTTTTTTTTTTTTTTTTTTTTTTTTTTTAATTTTTTATTTTTTATAAACATATATTTTCCACTGTATATTTTTTTCTGTTTTGTCGAAGATTATTTAATCATAGAGTTGAGGGTCCATATCTGGTCTCTTTACTCTGTTCCACTGGTCTGTGTGTCTGTTTTTATGCCAGTACCATGCTGTCTTGGTGATCACAGCTTTGTAGTAAAGCTTGAAATCAGGTAACGTGATGCCGCCAGTTTTATTTTTGTTTTTCAACATTTCCTTAGCAATTTGGGGTCTCTTCTGATTCCAAAGAAATTTTAGGATTATTTGCTCCAGCTCTTTGAAAAATACTGGTGGAATTTTGATCAGAATGGCATTAAAAGTATAGATTGCTCTAGGCAGTATAGACATTTTAACAATGTTTGTTCTTCCAATCTAAGAGCATGGAATGGTCTTCCATCTTTTTGTGTCTTCCTTGATTTCTTTCATGAGTGTTCTGTAGTTTCTTGAGTACAGATCCTTTACTTCTTTGGTTAGGTTTATTCCCAGGTATCTTATGGTTCTTGGTGCTATAGTAAATGTAATCAATTCTCTAATTTCCCTTTCTGTATTTTCATTGTTAGTGTATAAGGAAGCCACTGATTTCTGTAAATTCACTTTGTATCCTGCCACATTACTGAATTGCTGTATGAGTTCTCATAGTTTGGGGGTGAAGTTTTTTGGGTTTTCCATATAAAGAATCATGTCATCTGCAAAGAGAGAGAGTTTGACTTCTTCATTGCCAATTTGTTTACCTTTTATTTCTCTTTGTTGTCTGATTGCTGTTGCTAGGAATTCTAATACTATGTTGAACAAGATTTATGAAGTTCAGGAATGTTCCCTCTATCCCTATACTTTGAAGTGTTTTAATCAGGAACGAATGCTGGATTTTGTCAAATGCTTTTTCTGCATCAATTGAGAGGACCACGTGGTTCTTCTTTTTTCTCTTATTGATTTGTTCTATCACATTGATTGATTTGCGAATACTCATCACAGGGTGATGGTTTGTTGAACCACCCTTGCATCCCATGGATAAATCTCACCTGGTGGTGGTGGATAATCTTTTTAATGTACTGTTGGATCCTATTAGCTAGGATCTTGTTGATAATCTTAGCATCCATATTCATCAGGGATATTGGTTTGAAATTCTCCTTTTTGGTGGGGTCTTTGCCTGGTTTGGGGATCAGGGTAATGCTGGCTTCATAGAAAGAGTCTGGAAGTTTTCCATCTGCTTCAATTTTTTGAAACAGCTTCAGGAGAATAGGTATTATTTCTTCTTTGAAAGTTTGTTAGAATTCCCCAGGGAATCCATCAGGTCCTGGGCTCTTGTTTTTTGAGAGGTTTTTGATCACTGCTTCAATCTCATTACTAGATATGGGTCTATTCAGGTTGTCAATTTCTTCCTGGTTCAATTTTGGGAGTTTATAGTTTTCCAGGAATGCATCCATTTCATCTAGGTTGCTTAGCTTATTGGCATATAGCTGTTGATGATAACTTCTGATGATTGTTTTTACTTCCTTGGTATTCGTTATGATTTCTCCCTTTTCATTTATAATTTTATTAATTTTGGCTTTCTCTCTTTTCTTTTGGATTAGTGTGGCCTATGGTTTATTGATCTTATTGATTATTTCAAAAAACCAGCTTCTAGTTTCATTGATATGTTCTACTGTATTTCTGGTTTCTACCTCATTGATCTCTGCTCTAATATTGATTATTTCCCTTCTTATGTGTGGAGTTGGTTTGATTTGTTGTTGATTCTCCAGTTCTTTAAGGTGTAGAGACGGCTGGTGTATTCTGGATTTTTTAATTTTTTTTTTTTGAGGGAGGCATGGATGGCTATGTATTTCCCCCTTCAGACCACCTTTGCTGTATCCCATAGGTTTTGGACCGAAGTGTCTTCATTCTCATTGGTTTCCATGAATTGTTGAAGTTCTTCTTTGATCTCCTTGTTGATCCAAGCATCTTAAACAAGGTGGTCTTTAGCTTCCAGGTGTTTGAGTTCCTTCCGAACTTTTCCTTGTGATTGAGCTCCAGTTTCAAAGCATTGTGATCTGAGAATATGCAGGGAATAATCTCAGTCTTTTGGTATCAGTTGAGTCCTGATTTGTGACCCAGTAAGTTGTCTATTCTGGAGAAGGCTCCATGTGCACTTGAGAAGAATGTGTATTCTGTTGTATTAGGGTGGAATGTTCTGTATATATCTATGAAGTCCATCTGGTCCAATGTGTCATTCAATGCTCTTGTTTCTTTATTGATTTTCTGCTTTGATGATCTATTTCTGAGTGAGGTGTATTAAGATCTCCTACTATTAATGTATTCATATCAATATGACTCTTTATCTTGATTAATAGTTTTCTTATGTAATTGGCTGCTCCCATATTGGGGATGTAGATATTTACAATTGTTAGATCATCTTGGTGGATAGTCCCTTTAAGAGTGATGTAGTGTCCTTCTGTATCTCTCACTACAGTCTTTAGTTTAAAATCTAATTTATCTGATATGAGAATCGCTACCGCAGCCTTCTTTTGAGGCCCATTGGCATGAAAGATGCTTCTCCATCCCTTCACTTTCAGTCTGGGTGTATCTCTAGGTTCAAAATGGGTCTCTTGGAGACAACATATGAATGGGTCCTGTCATTTTATCCAATCTGCAACCCTATGTCATTTTATGGGTGCATTTAGGCCATTCACATGGAGAGTTATTATTGATAGGTATGTTTTTATTGACATCGTGTTACCTTTGAAGTCTCTCTTTCTGTAGATTGTCTCTATATTTCTGTTCAATGCTATTCTTAGGATTTTTTCCTCTTTTATAGAACCCTCCCTTAATATTTTCTGCAGTATCAGCTTGGTGGTTGCATAGTCTTTTAAGCCTTGCCGGTCTTGGTAACTCTTTATCTCTCCATCCATTTTGAATGTCAGTCTTGCTGGATAAAGTATTCTTGGCCACATTTTCTTTTTGTTTAGTGCCCTCAATATATCTTTCCAGCCCTTTCTGGCTTGCCAGGTCTCTGTGGACAGGCCTGACATTATTCTGATGGGCTTTCCTCTGTATGTAAGGAGCTTCTTTGTCCTAGCTGCTTTCAAGAGGGTCTGCCTACAATTATAATTCTTCATTCTTATTATTAGGTGTCTCAAAGACTTTCGAGAATCTATAATCTTGGGGGAAACCGTTCTGCCTTTAGTACATGAATGCTGGTTTCATTCATGAGATTTGGAAAATTTTCATGGACAACTTGTTCTACTATATCTCCTAGACTTCTTTATTTCTCCTCCCCTTCAGGGATTCAAATAATTCTGATGTTGGAATGTTTTATGGGATCATCTATTTCCTTGATTCTGTTTTCATGGCTTCTAAGCTGTTTGTTCCAGGCTTATTAGGTGTCTCAAAGACTTTTGAGAATCTATAATCTTGGGGGAAACCATTCTGCCTTTAGTACATGAATGCTGGTTTCATTCATGAGATTTGGAAAATTTTCATGGACAACTTGTTCTACTATATCTCCTAGACTTCTTTATTTCTCCTCCCCTTCAGGGATTC